>NW_024081822.1:302627-347376 GCF_003009895.1 Hyaena hyaena | reverse complement strand
TTAGATATTTAGGTGCTCCCATATTCGGTGCGTAGACATTTATGATTGTTAGTTCTTCTTGATGGATGGACCCTGTAATTATTATGTAGTGCCCTTCTTCATCTCTTGTTATTGTCTTTAATTTAAAGTCCAGTTTGTCTGATATAAGTATAGCTACTCCAGCTTTCTTTTGATTTCCTGTAGCATGATATATATTTCTCCATCCCCTTACTTTTAATCTGAAGGTATCTTCCAGTCTAAAATGAGTTCCTTGTAGACAGCATATAGATGGATGTTGTTTTTTAATCCATTCTGCTACCCTATGTCTTTTAATTGGAGCATTCAGCCCATTTACATTCAGTGTTATTATTGAGATACGTGGGTTTAGAGTATTTGTATCTTTTGTAGGGTTCATGTTTGTGGCGGTGTCTCTGGTATCTTTGTTCCTTGCCACTTTTCCTTCAGAGCATCCCCTTCAGGATTTCTTGTAGGGCTGGCTTAGTGGTGACAAATTCTTTCAATTTCTGTTTATTTGGAAAGGTTTTTATCTCTCCTTCTATTTTGAATGACAGGCTTGCTGGATAGAGGATTCTTGGCTGCATATTTTTACTCTTCATCACATTGAAGATCTCCTGCCATTCCTTTCTGGCCTGCCAAGTTTCAGTAGATAGGTCTGTCACCACTCTGATAGGTTTCCCTTTGTATGTTAGGGCCTTTTTCTCCCTAGCTTCTTTCAAAATTTTCTCTTTGTCCTTGTATTTTGCCATTTTTACTATGATATGTCATGCAGAAGATCGATTCAAGTTACGTCTGAGGGGAGTCCTCTGAGCCTCTTGTATTTCCACATTTACTTCCTTCCCCAGGTCGGGGAAATTCTCTGCTATAATTTGCTCCAGGACTCCTTCAGCACCTTTCCCCCTCTCTTCCTCTTCTGGGATTCCTATGATCCGGATATTGTTGCGTTTGAACGTATCCCTGAGCTCTCGAATTCTTCTTTCCTGTTCCTTGATCAGTTTGTCTCTTTTTTTGTCAGCTTCCTGTTGTTCTATAATGGTGTCTTCTAATTCACTTATTCTCCTTTCTCCCTCTTCAATCCGTGCATTGGAGGCCTCTAATTTATTATGTATCTCATTTATCGCATTTTTTAATTCTTCATGCCTATTTTTATTTTCCATTCTGTCTGTAGCCATAGTTTCTTTGATGTTCCCTATGTTTTTTTCAAGCCCAGCTATTAATTTTACCGTTATTATTCTAAAATCTTGTTCAGTGATGCTGCCGATATCTGTTTTGAGCAGTTCATTAGCTGTCATTTCTTCTTGGAGTTTCTTTGGAGGAGAGCTCTTTCGTTTCGTCATTTTAGTTAGCTTTCTGGCTCTTGTTGGTTTTAAAGACCTGTTATGCTCTCTGTTTCTCTGAGCGCTGCTATATCCAAGAAGACTCTTTGACTTTCCAGGACCTATCCTTTCAGAGAGTGTTTTTGGTTTTTTTTTTGTTTTTTTTTTTAATTTTTTTAACGTTTTTTTTTTTTTTTTTATTTCTAGGAGAGCCAGAGAGAGACAGCATGAGCAGGGGAGGGTCAGAGAGAGAGGGAGTCACAGACTGAAACAGGCTCCAGGCTCTGAGCTGGCAGTCAGCACAGAGCCCGACGCGGGGCTCGAACCCACGAACCGCGAGATCATGACCTAAGCGAAAGTCGGACGCTTCACCGACTAAGCCACCCAGGCGCCCCTCAGAGAGTGTTTTTGAATGGTATCCCTTGGTCTCTCTTGTTGGGACCTCGGTTATTTTAGTTTCCTATTCGTAGTGATATTTGGGACTCTCCACCTTGTGTACTCTAGCTTGTTTCTTGAGGTAGCCCTCTCAGGCAGGGATGGGCGTGGCGTGATCCAATGCCTCAGGCGAGAGCTCTTCCTTGGCGGTTGTGGGGAGGTGAGTGACGGTGCTCCAGTCCCTTCTTGAACCAAGCGCTGCACCTCGCTTTTTTTGCGCGTGTAAACTCCCCGTACCGGGGGCACAGCCGAAGTTGGTTGCACTCTTCAACCCAGGCCAGTTCCAATCTCCAAATCCCCGTCCGCGCGCCCCGCCTAAATTGCCTTAGACACAGCTTCCCAGGCAACCCCCTAGGGGCAATTCCAGGCCCCCTGCGGAGCTCTGGGGGTGGAGTCAGAATCGCTGCTTCCTTCTCTGGCTCGGGTTGGCGAGCATGGGCGGGGGCTTGCCTGCCGGGTGCTCTGAGACTGAGCCAGCTGGAGTGAGGAAAACCGGGTCCCACTATGGCTCGTCACCCAAAACACGAACTCACAGGCTAATTTCCCAGTTTTTAGTTCCTTGCCTTCCCTCTCGAGTTCCATCCAGCCAAGAGCGTGGATGCCCAGTGTCCGCGCGGCTCTTCCAGGGGCCCCAGCCGCCCGGGAGCTACAATGGCGGCAGGCGCGCCAGCACTCTGAAGTCCAGCCTCCAGGAGCCAGCACAAAGAAGCAGTATGTGCGCTCAGCACCCCCCCCCCCCATGACCAGTTGGCGCGAGTGGACCTGGCGTGCAGGTATTTGGCAAGTACGGTCTTTCTATGCACCGAGCGGCAGTTTTTCCCCCTCGAGTGGAGGTTTTTCTGTTTTGGACTCTCTCCTTTTCCCCTCTCACTCCCCGTAGATGGTAGAGGGGGATCGCCTCCCACCCTGGAGTCTCCGATCCCGGCCCGATTTTATCTTCCCCAGTTCGCACTCAAGTTAGAAGCCTCTCTCAGTGGATTCTGCGTCCTTTTTCTCCCAATCTCTCAGGTTTTGTAAGGTTTCCGATGGCTTCAGATCTTTTCTGTGTGATGTATGGGCGTGAGTGCAAGTACGGAGCTCCTTACTTCTCGGCCATCTTGCCCTCTCTCTGTCAGGATATATTTTTATTCTAATATCTTTTTCTCTCTTTGTTAATTATACCTACGTTTCCTACCAAAATAAAGTTTAAAATAGAAAACAGAGATGGGGCACCTGAGTGCCTCAGTTAAGCTTCTGACTCTTGGTTTCGCCTCAGGTCCTGATTTCATGGTTTCTCTGTTCAAGCCCCAGTTCGAGCTCCAAAATGACAGCACAAAGCCTGCTTGGGATTCTCTCCTTCTCTCTCTTTCTACTCCTCCCCGCTCATGCTTTCTTTCTCTTAAATAAATAAAATATAAAAAATAAAAATAAAATAGAAGAGGAGTTAAATGGTGCAGAAGTAGGGGGGCACTAGGCTTTCCCCATCCCTCAAACAAAGCTTTATTGACATCAAATTACTTGAAACACCCAGAAAATCAGTTTGAAGAGTGTCAGAAGGATCTCCACAGTTGGAGAGAGACATCTTGGCAGATGTGAGGGACTTAAATGTTAATTGGGGAGGCCAAAATGGCAGAGAAGTAGGGGAATCTGTACTTCTCACATCTCTCAAGCAAGAAAGGGCTGAAGCCAAAGGACTTTGAAACCCAAGAGTCGGGGAGGAAAAGAGGCTGAGCCTACCAGGGAGAAACCGGGACAACCTGATGGGTCATAGGTGGGTGACTGCAAACTAGGGAAGATAAAACGGGCTGCATAGGCACAGATGGGAGAGATCTCCTTCTGCAGAGAGACAAAGGGAAGAGAAAGAGTGGCTGTTGAAGTTTAGGACTGTATCTGGACAAGAGAAAAATCTCAGACCTGCATGGAGAGGGATCCCATCTCTAACTGCAAGACTTTCTTTGGACTGGGTCCGACTTCCATGTTCATGCACTTAGGGAAGAAAGGAGCCACCTACGGGTTCGCTGGTAGGTCAGGGGAGCAATTCTCAGCATGAGAAACCGGTCTCTTCCCTGATGGCACAGGAGAAAGCCAGCTAGGACCACATATCTGGTGGCATTGAGAGGGTCTTGGAGAAGAGGCTAGGGGTCTGCAATTTTTCTACCCACCACCACCAAGGCAAGGCCACAGGGATTGATCTGCGGGGCCCACAGTGGAGGCAGGACCAGCCTACACCAAACCATGCCCCTCTGTACCGTGTAACTGCATATTTACTGGAGCTGGTTAGACGCTATGGAACCAGATGGCTCCCTCCTCCAGATTAACGCTGTTGCATTACCTGGGTTAATTCTAGGACAAATATTATTTAGATATATTCCCCATTTGTTTTCTCCTTCTTATCTCTTCTTTCCTCTAGGTTGGTTAAGCTGGTTGTTGCTTTGTTTAAACAGACATATTTAATCCATTCTCTTGATAAAAGTTGTATGCTTCCTTCTTTATGTTCCTTTCTCTCTTGCTGGTATAATCAAGTACTATAGTTTCTCTGTATGGGTAACTTTATCTTTGTTTCTTTTTACTTTTTCCCTTCCGCATCCTTTATTTTCCTTTCTCTCTCTGGATTAAGCCGTTTAGTCTCTCTGCCTGGTTAATGTTTATTATTTCTTTTTCCTCACCCCTGTCATTACTCTCTTTGTATGTGCTCTTCCATCAGCACTGCTGCCACCCTGTTCTTTACGTGTAGTTGGTGTTTCACTTTTGGATTGTTTTTGGTTTTGTTTGTTTGTTTGTTTGTTTTATTTGTTTGAGTGTTTGTGCATTTTTGTTTCCTGTTTGTTGCTCTGTTTGTTTTCCTTTCCTAATTCAAGAAACAAATCAAAATATACCTAGTGGAGGGTCCAAAACATCACTACGATAGGGCTATAATATATCCAAAGTCACAACAACAGAAGGAAGTACAGCTCTTGAAGGGTCAGGTTCCGGACAGTGTATGTCTCCCCTTCAATATAGCAGTGCTCAAAGGTGCAGGGCACATAACAAGCTTTTAAAATACATAAAGGACAGAAAACTAGACAAAATGATGAAACGGAAGAATTCCTTTCAAAAGAAATTTCAGGAAGATGTGACAACTACATAATTGACTAAAACAGATATAAGCAACATAACTGAACAAAAGTTTAGAATAATAGTCATAACATTAATCTCTGGGCTTGAAAAAAGCATAGAAGACAGCAGAGACTCCACTGCTGCAGAGATTAAGGATCTTAAAAATAGTCATGATGAACGAAAAAGTGGTATAAATGAGCGGTGGCCACAGTGAAGCACACTGAAGAGGCAGAGGGGAGAATAGGTGAATTAGATGATAAAATTATGGAAAAAGAGGAAGCAGAAAAAGAGAGATTAAAAAAACAATTCAGGGTCACGAGGAAAGAATTAGAGAACAAAGCGGTTCAATCAAATGGAACACTATCCATATCATAGGAATTCAAAAAGAAGAAGAGAGAAAAAAATGGCTGAAAGAGCAAATGAACAAATCATAGCTGAGAACTTCCCCAACCTGGGTAAGGAAACACGTTGAAATCCAAGAGGCGCAGAGAAATCCCCTCAGACGTAACTTGAATGGATCTTCTGCACAACATATCATAGTGAAACTGGCCAAATAGAAGGATAAATAGAGAATTCTGCAAGTAGCTAGTGATAAACGGGCCTTAATGTACAAAGGGTAGTAGTGAACTTATACTGAAATTTGGCAGACCAGAAAGGAATGGCAGGAAATCTTCAATGTGATGAATAAGAAAAATATGCAGCCAAGAATCCTTTATGCAGCAAGCCTGTCATTCAGAATAGAAAAAGAGATAAAGATTTTCCCAAACAAGCAAACACTGAAGGAATTCATTACCACTACACCAGCCCTACAGGAGATTCTAAAGGAGACTGTGAGTGAAATGTTGCAAGGACCACAAAGTACCAGAGACATCACTACAAGCATGAAACCTACAGATAACACAATGACGCTAAACCCATATCGTTCAATAATAACACTGAATGTAAGTGGACCAATTGCTCCAATCAAAAGACATAGGGTATCAGAATGGATAAAAAAAAAAAAACAAGACTCATTTATTTGCTGTCTACAAGAGACTCGTTTTAGACCTGAGGACACATTCAGGTTGACAGTGAGTGATGGAGAAATATCTATGATGCTACTGGAACACAAAAGAAAGCTGGAGTTACCATACTTATATCAGACAAACTAGAACCTAAATTAAAGGTTGTAAAAATATATGAAGAAGGGCATTATATAATAATTATAGGGTGTATTCATCAGGAAGAGTTAACAATTATAAATGTCTATGCACCAAACTTGGAAACACCCAAATATAGAAAACAATTAATTACAAACATTCTTTTCCTATTGATAAGAATGTGCTAATTGCAAGGGATTTTAATACTCCACTTACATCAATGGACGTTTCATCTAGACAGAGATTCAGTGAAGGAAAAATGGCCCTAAATGATGCATTGAACCGGATGGACTGGACAGATATATTTAGAACTCTAAATCCCAAAGCAGAGGAATTCACTTTCTTCTCGAGTGCACATGGAATATTTTCCAAGATAGATCACATACTGTGTCACAAAACAGCCCTCAATAGATATAAAAGAATTGAGATCATACCATGCACAACTTCAGATCACAATGCTATGAAACTTGAATACAACCACAGGAAAAAATATGGAAAACCTCCAAAAGCATAGAGGTTGAAGAACATCCTACTAAAGAACGAATGAGTCAACTAGGCAATTACAGAAGTAATTAAAATATATATGGAAACAAATGAAAATGAACAAACAACAATCCAAACCCTTTGGGATGCAGCAAAGGCAGTCCTACGAGGAAAATACATTGCAATACAGGACTATCTCAAGACACAAGAAAAAGCCCAAATACAAAATCTAACAGCACACCTAAAGGAACTAGAAGCAGAACAGCAAAGTCACCCCAAATCCAGGAGAATAAGAGAAATAATAAAGATTAGAGCAGAAATAAACAATATAGAATCTAAAAAAAGAAACAAGGTAGAACAAATCAATGAAACCAAGAGTTGGTTTTTTGAAAAAATAAACAAAATGGATAAACCTCTAGCCAGTCTTCTCAGAAGGAAAAGAGAGGACCCAAATAGATAAAATCATGAATGAAAATGGAGTTATTACAACCAATCCATCAGGAATATAAGCATTATGAGGGAATTATATGCAAAATTATGTGCCAACAAACTGGAAAACCAGAGGAAAGGGAAAAATTTCTAAACAGCCACATAATACCAAAACTCATATGGAAAGAAATAGAAATTTTGAACAGACCCATAACTAGTGAAAAAATTGAATCAGTTATCAAAAATCTCCCAACAAATAAGAGTCCTGGACAAGATGGCTTCCCTGGGGAATTCTACCAGGTATTTAAAACAGAGTTAATATCTATCCTTCTCAAGTTGTTCCAAAATATAGAAATGGAAGGGAAACTTCCGGACTCATTCTATGAAGCCAGCATCACTTTGATTCCCAAATCAGACATAAATTCAGCAAAAATAAAGAACTACAGGCCAATATCCCTGATGAATATGGATACAAAAATCCTCAACAAGATACTAGAAAGTCAAATTCAACAGCATATAAAAAAATTATACACCATGATCAAGTGGGATTCATTCCTATGTTGCAGTGCTGGTTCAATATTCACAAGTCAATCTATGTGATACATCACGTTAACAAAAGAAAAAATCAAAACCAAACCTGAATCGAACTTCTGCACGACATATCATAGTGAAAATGGCCAAATACAAGGACAAAGAGAGAATTTTGAAAGCAGCTAGGGAGAAAAGGGCCCTAACATACAAAGGGAAACCTATCAGAATGGTGACAGACCTATCTACTGAAACTTGGCAGGCTAGAAAGGAATGGCAGGAAATCTTCAATGTGATGAACGGAAAAAATATGCAGCCAAGAATCCTCTATCCAGCAAGCCTGTCATTCAAAATAGAAGGAGAGATAAAAACCTTTCCAAATAAACAGAAATTGAAAGAATTTGTCACCACGAAGCCAGCCCTACAAGAAATCCTGAGGGGGATGCTCTGAAGGAAAGGTTGCAAGGAACAAAGATACCAGAGACACCACCACAAACATGAACCCTACAAAAGATACAAAGACTCTAAACCCACATATTTCAATAATAACACTGAATGTAAATGGGCTGAATGCTCCAATCAAAAGACATAGGGTAGCAGAATGGATTAAAAAACAAAATCCATCAATATGCTGTCTACAAGAAACTCATTTTAGACGGGAAGATACCTTCAGATTAAAAGTAAGGGGATGGAGAAATATATATCATGCTACAGGAAATCAAAAGAAAGCCGGAGTAGCGATACTTATATCAGACAAACTGGACTTTAAATTAAAGACAATCACAAGAGATGAAGAAGGGCACTACATAATAATTACAGGGTCCATCCATCAGGAAGAACTAACAATCATAAATGTCTACGCACCGAATATGGGAGCACCTAAATATCTAAAACAATTAATCACAAACAGAAACAAGCTTATAGATAAGAATGTGCTAATAGCAGGGGACTTTAATACTCCGCTTACAGCAATGGATAGGTCAACCAGACAGAAAATCACTAAAGAAATAATGGACTTGAAAGACACATTGGACCAGATGGATCTGACGGATATATTTAGAACTTTACATCCTGAGGCCAGGGAATTTACTTTCTTCTCAAGTGCGCATGGCACATTCTCCAAGATAGATCACATACTGGGACATAAAGCAGCCCTCAATAAATATAAAAGAATAGAGATCATACCATGCACACTGTCAGATCACAATGCTTTGAAACTTGAAATCAATTACAGGAAGAAGTCTGGAAAACCGCCAAAAACATGGAGGTTAAAGAACACCCTTCTAAAGAATGAATGGGCCAATCAGGCAATTAGAGAGGAAATTAAAAAATATATGGAAACAAATGAAAATGAAAACACAACAATTCAAAATCTATGGGATGCGGCCAAGGCAGTCCTAAGAGGAAAGTACATTGCTCTCCAGGCCTATTTCAAGAGATTAGAAAAAGCACAAGTCCAAAATCTAACAGCTCACCTAAAGGAGCTAGAGGCAGAGCAACAAGAACGCCCTAAACCCAGTAGAAGAAGAGAAATAGTAAAAATTAGAGCAGAAATAAACAACATAGAGACCAAAGAAACAATTGAACAGATCAATGAAACCAAGAGTTGGTTTTTTGAAAAAGTAAACAAAATTGACAAACCTCTAGCCAGGCTTATCAAAAAGAAAAGAGAGAGCACCCAAATAGACAAAATTATGAATGAAAATGGACTTATTACAACCAACCCCTCAGAAATACAAGCAATTATCAGGGAATACTATGAAAAATTATATGCCAACAAATTGGACAACTTAGAAGAAATGGACAAATTCCTAAACACACACTCACTACCAAAATTCACACGGGAAGAAATAGAAAACCTGAACAGACCCATAACGAGTGAAGAAATCGAATCAGTGATCAAAAATCTCCCAACAAATAAGAGCCCTGGACCTGATGGTTTCCCTGGGGAATTCTACCAGACATTTAAAACAGAATTAATCCCAATTCTTCTCAAGCTATTCCAAAAAATAGAAGTCGAAGGAAAACTCCCGGACTCATTTTATGAAGCCAGCATCACTCTGATTCCCAAGCCAGACAGAGATCCAACAAAAAAAGAGAACTATAGGCCAATATCCTTGATGAATACGGATGCAAAAATTCTCAACAAGATCCTTGCAAATCGAATCCAGCAGCATATCAAAAGAATCATCCACCAAGATCAAGTGGGATTCATTCCTGGGTTACAGGGCTGGTTCAACATTCGCAAATCAATCAATGTGATCCATCATATCAATAAAAGAAAAGATAAAAACCATATGATCCTGTCAATAGATGCAGAAAAAGCATTTGACAAAATACAGCATCCCTTCTTAATAAAGACTCTCGAGAAAGTTGGGATAGAAGGAACCTACTTAAACATCATCAAAGCCATCTATGAGAAGCCTTCAGCTAACATCATCCTCAACGGGGAAAAACTGAGAGCTTTCCCCCTGAGATCAGGAACACGACAGGGATGTCCACTCTCACCACTGTTGTTTAACATAGTGCTGGAAGTCCTAGCATCAGCCATCAGACAACAAAAGGAAATCAAAGGCATCAGAATTGGCAAAGAGGAAGTCAAACTTTCACTCTTCGCAGATGACATGATACTCTACATAGAAAACCCGACAGACTCCACCAGAAGCCTACTAGAACTGATCCAAGAATTCAGCCAAGTTGCAGGGTACAAAATCAACGTACAGAAATCGGTTGCATTTTTATACACCAATAATGAAGCAACAGAAAGAGAAATCAAGAAACTGATCCCATTCACAATTGCACAAAAAACCATAAAATACCTCGGAATAAACCTAACCAAGGATACAAGAGATCTGTATGATGAAAACTATAGAAAACTTATGAAGGAAATTGAAGAAGACACAAAGAAATGGAAAAACATTCCATGCTCATGGATAGGAAGAATAAATATAGTTAAGATGTCATTACTACCTAAAGCACTCTACACATTCAATGCAATTCCAATCAAAATTGCACCAGCATACTTCTCAAAACTAGAACAAACTATCCAAAAATTTGTATGGAACCACAAAAGACCCCGAATAGCCAAAGTAATACTGAAAAATAAAACCAAAACGGGAGGTATCACCATCCCAGACTTCAGCCTCTACTACAAAGCTGTCATCCTCAAGACAGTATGGTATTGGCACAAAAACAGACCCATAGACCAATGGAACAGAATTGAGAACTCAGAAGTGGACCCAAAAGTATACAGCCAACTGATCTTTGACAAAGCAGGAAAGAATATCCAATGGAAAAAAGACAGCCTTTTTAACAGATGGTGTTGGGAGAACTGGACAGCAACATGCAGAAGAATGAAACTAGATCATTTTCTCACACCATGCACAAAAATCAACTCAAAATGGATAAAGGACCTGAACGTGAGACAGGAAACTATCAACACCCTAGAGGAGAAAGCAGGAAACAACCTCCTTGACCTCCACCGCAGCAACTTCTTACTTGACACATCCCCAAAAGCAAGGGAATCGAGAGCAAAAATAAACTGTTGGGACCTCATCAAGATTAAAAGCTTCTGCACAGCCAAGGAAACAACCCAGAAAATTAATAGGCAACCAACGGAATGGGAAAAGATAGTTGCAAATGACATATCAGATAAAGGGTTAATATCCAGAATCTATAAGGAACTCACCAAACTCCACGCCCGAAAAACAAACAACCCAGTGAAGAAATGGGCAGAAGACATGAACAGACACTTCTCCAAAGAGGACATCCAGATGGCCAACAGACACATGAAACGATGCTCAGCATCCCTCCTCATCAGGGAAATACAAATCAAAACCACACTGAGATACCACCTCACGCCAGTCAGAGTGGCTAAAATGAGCAAATCAGAGAACTCTAGATGCTGGCGAGGATGTGGAGAAACGGGCACCCTCCTGCACTGTTGGTGGGAATGTAAACTGGTACAGCCCCTCTGGAAAACAGTGTGGAGGTTCCTCAGGAAACTAACAATAGAACTCCCTTATGACCCAGCAATAGCACTGCTAGGAATTTACCCAAGGGATACAGAAATGCTGAGGCATAGGAGCACATGTACCCCAATGTTCATAGCAGCACTCTCCACAATAGCTAAAACATGGAAAGAGCCTAAGTGTCCATCAACAGACGAATGGATCAAGAAGATGTGGTTTATCTATACCATGGAATACTACATGGCAATGAGAAACAATGAAATCTGGCCATGTGTAGCAACATGGATGGACCTTGAGGGTGTTATGCTGAGCGAAATAAGTCAGGCAGAGAAGGACAAATACCATATGTTTGCACGTATAGGAGGATTAGGAGGAACTTGACGGAGGACCAAGGGGGAGAAGAAGGGCGGAAATGGTGGGGGAAAGGGAGAGAGGCAAACCATGAGAGACTCTTGAATGCTGACAAAAACTGAGGACTGATGGATGTGGGGGGGAGGGGGGGATGGGCATGAAGGAGGGCACTTTGGGGATGAGCACTGAGTGTTATGTAGAAACTAATTTGACAATAAAATATTTGTAAAAAAAAAATATCAAAACCATATGATCCTCTCAATAGATACAGAAAATGCATTTGACAAAATTCAGCATCTTTTTTTTTTTCTTAATAAGTTTTTTGTCAAGTTGGTTTCCATATAACACCCAGTGCTCATCCCAACACGTGCCCTCCTCCATGCCCATAAACCCCCTTCATTCTCCCCTACCCCCATAAGCCCCCAGTTTGTTCTCAGTATTCAAGAGGCTCTCATGGTTTGCCTCCCTCCCTCTCGCTAACTATTTTACCTTTCTCCTCCCCCATGCTCCTCCATTAATTTTCTCCTAATCCACCTATAAGCGAAAACATAGGGTATCTGTACTTCTCTGCCTTACTTATTTCGCTCAGCATAACACCCTCAAGTTCCATCCACGTTGCTATAAATGACCGGATTTCATTCTTTCCTATTGCCATGTAGTATTCCATTGTATAGATAAACCACATCTTCTTTTTTTTTTTTAAGTATTTTTATTTATTTCTAGGAGAGAGAGAGAGACAGCGTGAGCAGGGGAGGGTCAGAGAGAGAGGGAGACGCAGACTCTGAAATAGGCTCCAGGCTCTGAGCTGGCAGTCAGCACAGAGCCCGACGCGGGGCTCGAGCCCACGAACCGCGAGATCATGACCTAAGCGAAAGTCGGATGCTTGACTAAGCCACCCAGGCGCCCCTAAACCACATCTTCTTGATCCATTCGTCAGTTGATGGAAACTTAGTTTTAATAAAATCTCTCAAGAAACTCGGGAATGAAGGAACTTATGTAAACATCATAAAAGCCGTTTATGAAAAGCCCACAGCTAATATCATCCTCAATGGGGAAACACTGAGAGCTTTTCCCCTGAGATCAAGAACACGACGGGGATGTCCACTCTCAACACTGTTGTTTAACATAGTGTTTGAAAGACCCAGCTTCAGCAATTAGACAACAAAATGAAATAAAAGGCATCAGAATTGACAGAAATGAAATCACATTTTCACTTCTTGCAGACAACATGATTCTCTACACGGAAAACCCGACACACTCCACTGAAAGTCTTTTGTAACTGATACGTGAATTCAGCAAAGATGCAGGGTACAAAATCAATGTACAAAAATCCATTGCATTTTTATACACCAATTATGAAGCAACAGAAAGAGAAATCAAGAAACTGACCCCATTCACAATTGCACCAAGAACCATAAAATGCCTAGGAATAAACCTAACCAAAGATGTAAAAGATCTCTATGCTGAAAACTATAGAAAGCTTATGAAGGAAATTGAAGAAGACACAAATAATTTGAAGAATATTCCATGCTCATAGATTAGAAGAAAAAATATTGTTAAAATGTCAATACTACAATGCAATCTACACATTGAATGCAGTCCCAATCAAAATTGCTCCAGTATTCTTCTCACAGTTAGAACAAACAATCCTAAAATTTCTATGGAATCATAAAAGACCCTGAATAGCCAAAGTAATATTGAATAAGAAAACCAAAACTGGAGGCATTACCATCCCAGACTTTAGCCTCTACTACAAAGCTATAATCATTAAGACAATATGGCAGTGGCACAAAGCAGACACATAGACCAATGGAATAGAATAGAGAATAGAAAACCCAGAATTGGACCCATAAATATATGACTAACAATTATTTGGCCAAACAGGAAAGAGTAGCCAGTGGAAAAAAGATAGTCTCTTTAAAAGATGGTTCTGGGAGACCTGGATAGCAACATGCAAAAGAATGAAACTAGACCACTTTTTCACACCATACACAAAAATAAACTCAACATGGATAAAGGAACTGAATGTGAGACAGTAAACCATCAAAACCCTAGAGAAGAAAGCAGGCAACAACCTCTTTGACTTCATCCACAGCAATTTCTTATTTGACTCATCTCCAAAGGCAACGGAATAAAAAGCAAAAATGAACTATTGGGATCTAATCAACATAAAACGCTCTGCACTGCAAATAAAGCAATGAACTAAACTAAAAGGTAATGGACAGAATGGGAAAAGATATTTGCAAATGACATATGCAATAAAAGGCTAGTATCCAAAATCTATAAAGAACTCACTAAACTCCACATCTGAAAAACAATAATCCAGTGACAATATTTGTAGAAGACATGAATAGACATTTTTCCAAAGAATTGTTCCAAAGAAGACATCCAGATGGCCAACAGACACATGAAATGATGCTCAGTGACCCTCCTCATCAGGGAAATACAAATCAAAACCACCCTGAGGTACCACCTCACACCAGTAAGAGTGGGTAAAATGAACATATCAGGACACTATAGATGCTGGTGAGGATGTGAAGTAAAAGGGAACACTCTTGCACTGTCGGTGGGAATGAAAACTGGTGCAGCTGTTCTGGAAATCAGTGTAGATGTTCCTCAAGAAATTAAAAATAGAACTACACTATGACTTACCAATAGCACTGTTAGGAATTTACCCAAAAGATACAGAAGTGCTGATGCATAGGGGCACATGTACCCCAATGTTCATAGAAGCACTTTCAACAATAGCCAAAACATGGAACGAGCCTAAATGCCCATCAACTGAAGAAAGGATTAAGAAGATGTGGTTTATTTATACAATGGAATACTACATGGCAATGAGAAAGAATGAAATCTGGCCATGTGTAGCAACGTGGATGGACCTTGAGGGTGTTATGCTGAGCGAAATAAGTCAGGCAAGAATGACAGATAACATATGTTTGCATGTATAGGAGGATTAGGAGGAATTTAATGGAGAACCATGAGGGAGAAGAAGGGGGAAGTAGTTGGGGATATGGAAGGAGGCAAGCCATGAGAGAGTATTGAATGCTGAGAACAAACTGAGGGCTGAAAAGGGTGGGGTAGAGGGGAAGAGGAGTGATGGACATGGAGGAGAGCACTTGTGGGGATGAGCACTGGGTGTTATATGGAAAGTAACTTGACAATAAACTATTTAAAAAAAGAAGATGTGGTTTATATATACAATGGAATACTACTTGGCAATGAAAAGGAATGAAATTTGGCCATTTGCACCAATATAGATGGAACTGGAGGGTATTATGGTAAGTGAAATGAGTCAGTCAGGGAAAGACAGATACCAAATGTTTTCACTCATATTTGGATCTTGAGAAACTTAACAGAAGACCATGGTGGAAAGAAAGGGGGAAAAAAAGTTATAGAGAGGGAGAGAGGCAAACCATAAGAGACTCTTAAATACGGAGAACAGACTTAGGGTTGATGGGGGGGTGGGGAGAGAGGAAAGTGGGTGATGGGCATGGAGGTGGGCACTTGCTGGGATGAGCACTTGATATTGTATGGAAAGCAATTTGACAATAAATTATATTAATCAATAAATTAAATAAATACATAAAATATGCTCTAACTAAAACAAAAAATAAAAAATAAACTGTACTTTCAATGAAATGGTCCTCGTAGACATATGTACAACACTCATTCCAATGGTAACAGAATACACATTCTTCTCAAGTGCACATGGAACTTTCCCCAGGTCACAAGTTTCAGCCAGTTTAAAAATATTTTATTATGCTAAGTATATTTTCTAATTACAATTTATAAAACTAGGAAATATAATAGGAAGAAATCTGGAAATTTTACAAATATGTGGAAATTTAACAACACGACCCTGAACAATGGTGCAAAGATGAAATCAAAAGGAAAATTGTTTAAAAAAAAACCTGCAATAAATAAAAATTAAAAAATACCAAGACTTAATGGAATGCATCAAAAACGGTGTTATCAAGGAAGTTTATAGTAATAAATTACATAATGAAAAAAGAAGGATCTTGAATATATAGTGTAACTTTACCCTTAAGGAACTGGAAAAAAGAATAAACTAAGCTCAAAGACAGCAGACAGAGGGAGAGAAAAATCAGGTTGAATTGACATTTTAAAAAGGTAAACAAAGCAAATGTTTTTTTGAAATGTAAACAAAATGGGAAAACTTTTATCTAGACTTTAAATGAATGAACTCAAATCAATAGGACAATAAATGAAAAAGAAGGTATTATGAGTGACACCACAGGAATACAAAGGATCAAAAGAAACTGCTATGACAAATTATATACTAACAAATTGGACATCCTGAAAGAAATGGGTAAATATGAGGAAACATACAACTTACCAAGTCTGAATTATAAAGAAATAGAAGATCTGAACAGATATATAACACGTAAGGAGATTGAATCATTAATCAAAATCCTCCTAACAAATAAAAGTACAGGACCAAGTGACTTCACAGGTGAATTCAACCAAAATTATAAAGAATTAATGCTAATTATTCTAAACTCTGAAAAATTTGAAGAGGAGTGAACAGTCCTATTTTTATTGAGGTATAATTGACATATATCACATTAGTGTCAGATGTACAACATAATGGTGTGCTTTTGCATACATTGTTAAATGATCACAATAAATCTTGTTAATATCCATCATCATATATATTTATGGATTTTTTCTTGTGACGAAAAATTTTAAGAACTACTCTCTTAGCAACTTTCAAATATTCAAAAGTTACCATACTGTACATCACATCCCTGTAATTTATTTATTTTATAACTGGAATTTTGTACTTTTTTACTTCCTTTATCCATTTTGCACACCTACAATTTCCACATCTGGCCACCAGAACTGATCATTTCTTTGTATTTATTAAATTAGCTTTTATTTTAGTTTAGTTGAGTTTAGTTTTTTTAGATTCTACATATAAGTGGGGACATACTGTTTACAGTATCATCAAAAATTATAAAATACTTAGGAATAAACTTAACCAAGGAAGTGAAATATCTGTACATTGAAAACTACACTTTTTCACTGAAAGAAAATAAAACACTTCTTCATTGAAAGAGAGTGAAAAAGACCCAAATAAATTGAAAGATATGCTGTGGTTGAAACATTTGAGGTATGTGGGTTTGTTAAGTGTCAGACTTCAGCTCAGGTCATGATCTCACGGGTCACAAGTTTGAGCCCCACATTGGGCTTTGTGCTGACAGCTCAGAGCCTGGAGCCTGCTTCAGATTCTGTGTCTCCCTCTCTCTCTGCCCCTCCGCCACTCATGTTCTGTCTCTCTTTGTCTCTGAAAAACAATAAATAAACTTAAAATTTTTAAAATATTGAAACACTTGATATTATTAAAATGTTCATACTAGCCAAAGTAATCTACACATTCAATCCATATACTTTCAAAATCTCAATAGCAATATTCAAAAACTTGAAAAAAGATCTAAATTTTTTAAAAATTACAAAAGACTTCACGTGGCCAAACTATTCTTGAGAATAAACAAACTTAGAGACATAACACTTTCGGGTTTCAAACTATATTCCAAAGATATAGTAATGAAAATAGTATGCTCTTGGCATAAAAACACATAAATCAATGGAACAAAATATTTCAGAAATTATATATATATGTATATATATATTTAATGTAATATACTATGTTAAGAAAAAGAAAGGTCTTGAATAAATATTGTAACTTTACACTTAAAGAACTAGAAAAAGAAGAAGAATCTTAACCCAAAGATACCAGCTGGAGGGAGATAAAGATCAGACTGAAATGAAATTATATATATTATTATATAACATTCTCTTTATTTATTCATCAATTGATGGACACTATTCCAGTTAGTTAAAATACAGTGTTATGTTAGTTTCAGGTGTACAATACAGTAGTTCAACAGTTCCACCCATCACTCTGGCTCATCACAAGTGTACTCCTCAATCCTCATCACCTATTTAGCCCATTCCCCCCATCCTTTCTGGTAACCATCAGTTTGTTTTCTACTAACTAATAGTCTGTTTCTTGATATCTCTATCTCTTGTATTTTTTCCCTTTGATCATTCGTTTTGTTTCTTAAAATCTACATATGAGTGAAATCATGTGGTATTTGTCTTCTCTGACTGACTTCCTTCACTTAGCATTATACTCTGTAGCTTCATCCATGTCTTTGCAAATGGCAAGATTTCATTCCCTTTTTATGGATGAATAATAAATCATTATATATTCATTATATATAATATATATAATATGTGTGTGTGCGTGCTCACGTGTATGTATGCATGTGCTCTTTATCCATTCATCAGTCGATGGACATTTGGGCTGCTTTTACATCTTGGCTATTGTAAATAATGCTGCTATAAACATAGGGGTTCATGTATAGGATTGAAGTGGTGTTTTTGTATTCTTTGGATAAATATCCAGCAGGCATTGCTGGATTATAGGGGAGTTCTATTTTTTAACTTTCTGGGAAAACCCCATATTGTTTTCCATGGTGGCTGCACCAACTTGCATTTTCTTTTCTTTTTAAAAAAAGTTTTTTTAATGTTTATTTACGTTGAGAGAAAGAGACAGCACAGGCAAGGAAGGGGCAGGGAGAGAGGAGACACAGAATCCAAAGCAGGCTCCAGGCTCTGAGCTCTCAGGGCAGGGCCTGATGTGGGGATCCAACTCATGAACCATGAGATCATGACCTGAGCAGAATTTGGCTGGATGCTCAACCAGTTGAGCCACCCAGAAACCCCCCAACTCACATTTTCCACCAATAGTGCAAGAGGGTTCCACTTTCTCCACATCCTTGCCAACACCTATTGTTTCTTGTGTTGTTGATTTTAGTCATTCAGACAGATATGAGATGATACATCATAATTTTCATTTGCGCTTCACTGATGCTACGTGATGATGAGCATCTTTTCATGTGTCTGTTGGCCATCTAGATATCTTCTTTGGTGAAATGTCTTTTCATGTTTTTTGAGTGTTGAGTTTTGTAAGTTATATATATATATATGTGTGTGTGTGTGTGTATTGAAAACTATTTTATCAGATAGGTACTTCGCAAATATCTTACCCCATTCAGTAGGCTGCCTTTTAGTTTTGTTTATTGTTTCCTTTGTTGTGCACTAGCCTTTTATTTTGATGTAGTTCAATAGTTTATTTTTGCTTTTGTTTCCCTTGCCTCAGGAGACATATCTAGAAAATAGTTCAATGGCTAATGTCAAAGAAGTTACCTGTCTGTGTTTTCTTCTAGAATTTTTATGCTTTCAAGTCTCACATTTAAGTCTTTAATCCATTTTGAATTTATTTTTTGTATGGTATAAGTAGTCCAGTTTTACTCCTTTGCATGTTGCTGTCCAGTTTTCCCAACACAATTTGTTGAAGAGACTGTCCTTTTCTCATTAGATATTCTTTCTTGCATTGCCAAAGTTTAATTTACCATAGAGATGTAGGTTAATTTCTGGGTTTTCTACTATGTTCCATTGATCTATGAGTCTATTTTTGTGCCAGTATAATACTGCTTTGATCACTATAGGCTTATAGTATAACTTGAAGTCTGGAATTGTGATGCCTCCACCTTTGCTTTTTTTTTTTCAATGTTGCTTTGGTGATTGCGGGTCTTTCGTGGCTCCATACAAATTTTAAGCTCTTTGGGAAATGCTGTTGGTATTTTGATATGAATTGCATTAAATGTGTTGATTGCATTGGGTAGTATAGATATTTTACCAGTATTTGTTCTTTTAATCCATGAACATGTAATGTTTTTCCATTTCCTTGTGTTGTCTTCAACTTCTTTCATCAGTATTTTATAGATTTTAGAGTACTGGTCATTTTCTAAAACTTCTTAAAATTTATTTCTGAGAGAGAGAGAGTGAGCAAGGGAGCAAGGGAGGGTCAGAAAGAGAAGGAGACAGAATCTTTTTTGGTTCCATACAAATTTTAGGATTGTTTGTTCTAACTGTGAGAAGAATATTGGAGCAATTTTGATTGGGACTGCATTCAATGTGTAGATTACATTGGGTAATAATGACATTTTAACAATATTTGTTCTTCCAATCTATGAGCATGGAATGTTCTTCAATTACTTTGTGTCTTCTTCAGTTTCCTTCATAAGCTTTCTATAATTTTCAACATACAAATCTTTTACATCTTTGGTTAGGTTTATTCCTAGGCATTTTATGGTTCTTGGTACAATTGTGAATGGGATCAGTTTTTTCATTTCTCTTTCTGTTGCTTCATTATTGGTGTATAAAAATGCAACCAATTCCTGTACATTGATTTTGTATCCTGCAACTTTGCTGAATTCATGTATCAGTTCTAGCAGACTTTCAGTGAAGTCTGTTGGGTTTTCCATGCAGAGTATCATATCGTCTGGGAAAAGTGAAAGTTTGACTTCTTCTTGACCAATTCTGATGCTGTTCACTTCCTTTTGTTGTGTGAAAACCCAGAATTGGACCCACAAATATATGGCCAACTAATCTTCGACAAAACAGGAAATAGTATCCAATGGAAAAATGAGTCTCTTTAGCAAGTGGTGCTGGGAGAAGTGGACAGCGACCAGAAGAATGGAAATGGACCATTTTCATACTTCAAACACACAAAAAAGTTCAAAATTGATGAAATGCCTAACTGTGAGACAGGAAACAACCAAAATACTACAGAAGAAAACAGGCAGCAACCTCATTGACCTTGGTCACAGCAATCTCTTACTTGATATGTCTCAGGAAGGAAGAGAAATAAAAGCAAAAATTAACTATTTGGACCTCATTAAGATAAAAACTTTCTTCACAGCAAGGGAAACATTCAACAAAACTAAAAGACAACCAATAGAATGGGAAAACATATTTGCAAATGACATAATGGATAAAGGGTCACTATCCAAAATCTTTAAAGAACTTAACAAACTCAATGTCCACCCAAAAATAATCTATTGAAGAAATGGGAGGAAGACATGAATAGACACTTTTCCAAA
This sequence comes from Hyaena hyaena, assembly GCF_003009895.1. NCBI lineage: Eukaryota > Metazoa > Chordata > Mammalia > Carnivora > Hyaenidae > Hyaena > Hyaena hyaena. The sequence continues at coordinate 326,674 of NW_024081822.1, read as the reverse complement.
GAAGATATCCAGATGAACAACAGACACATGAAATGATGCTCAATATTACTCATCATCAGATAAATATAAATCAAAACCACAGTGAGATATCACCTCACGCCTGTCAGAATTACTAAAATTAACATTTGAGGAAACAACAGATGTTGACTAGGTTGAGGAGAAAGGGGAACCCTCTTAGACTGTTTAAGCGATTATAAACTGGTACAACCACTCTGGGGCGCCTGGGTGGCTTATTCGGTTAAGCGTCCGACTTTCGCTTAGGTCATGATCTTGCGGTTTGTGGGTTCTAGCCCTTCATCGGGCTCTGTGCTGACTGCCAGCTCAGAGCCTGGAGCCTGTTTCAGTCTGTGACTCCCTCTCTCTCTGACCCTCCCCTGCTCACGCTGTCTTTCTCTCTGTCTCCTAGAAATAAATAAAACATTAAAAAAAAAACTGGTACAACCACTCTGAATAACAGTATGGAGATTTCTCAAAAAATTAAAAATAAAACTACCCTACAACTTAGCCATTGCACTATTAGGATTTTATCCAAAGTTTACAAAAATGCTGATTCAAAAAGGCACATGCACCCCAATGTTTACAGCAGTGCTATCAACAATCGCCGAACTATGGATAGTGCCCAAATGTCCTTCAACTAATGAATGGATTAAGAAGATGTTTGGAATATTACTCAGTGAAGAAAAGGAATGAAATCTTACCATTTGCAGCGATGTGGAAGGAACTGGAGGGTATTATACTAAGCGAAATAATTCGGTCAGAGGAAGACAGATATCACATGATTTCTCTCATATGTGGAATTTGAGAAACTCAACAGATGAACACAGGTGAAGGGAAGGAAAAATAAGATAAAAACAGAGAGGGAGGCAAACCATAAAAGATCCTTAAATCCAGTGAACAAACTGACGATTGCTGATAGGGGAATAGTTTTAATGGGTGATGGGCATTAAGGAGAGAACTTTTCAGGATGAGTGCTGAGTATTGTATCTAAGAGATGAATCATTGATTTCTACTTCTGAAGCCAAGACTACACTGTATGTTAACAAACTTGAATATAAGCTAAAACAAATGTAAGGCCGAGATTGAAGAATTGTAAAAATTATTGTCCTATTGATAAAGAAATGGGGAAACTGAGTTAGGTAGAAAAACGGTGCTGTGCTTTAACAACTAAGATCAACTTTGGTACTAAGGAAAAAAATGTCATAGACGAAATAAACATTCTTTGGATATAAGGATTAAGTTTTATCAGCCACTGAAATTCAGGCTCTAAAGGGGAAAAAAGACTTTATCATGTATTTTGAAAGAAGCAGGTATTTAGAAACTTAGTTCTTCTGAAAACAGCCATGGCCCTGGACAGTTCTAGTGGAATCAATCTGAAATAAAATTTAAACTTAAATAAATGGATCAAAGTAAATTGTAAGTATAGATTTAGTTAAAATGAGGTTGGTAGCCAATGACTATAGAATTAAAAGTATCACATTATACTAAGAGTTCTGTTCATTTAAAACACTACTCTGAATGGAATATTTACATTTAGATTTACATAATTTTTCTCCTAGAAATGAAGATAAAAATCTCCAAAACACTTTATCCCCACATAATAAAATCAGAGAATCATACATCTTTGTACACAGACCATCACGGATATATCAAATACATTGAAAGTGGGGTCACAACAAAGGAGGATGTTAGACTCCAATATGTATTTGCCACAATCTCAAGCCGAATCTACATCTCAGTAGGATCTACCCACAAAATTTCATCTGAAAAAATAATAACTAGAAATTTGAATTAACATCCTCCCTATTGTAACTCTTTTGTAAGGGCACAAAAATATGTGTATAACTATGTTCTTTGTGGCTTTATTCATAATAACCAAACTTGGGCAACTGTCCAAATGTGTATCAACAAAAATTTATTTTAAAATTAAAAAAAATTTTTTTTTACAAATAGTTTATTGTCAAATTAGTTTCCACATAACACCCAGTGCTCATCCCCACAAGTGTCCTCCTCCATGCCCATCCCTCCTCCCCCCCACATCCATCAGTCTTCAGTTTTTGTCAGCATTCAAGAGTCTCTCATGGTTTGCCTCTCTCCCTTTCCCCCACCATTTCCGCCCTTCTTCTCCCCCTTGTTCCTCCGTCAAGTTCCTCCTAATCCTCCTATACGTGCAAACATATGATATTTGTCCTTCTCTGCCTGACTTATTTCGCTCAGCATAACACCCTCAAGGTCCATCCATGTTTGTTTATTTTTGAGAGAGAGACAGTGAGAGCCAGGAAGGGGCAGAGAGACAGAGAGGGAGACACAGAATCCAAAACAGGCTCCAGCCTCTGAGCTGTCAGCACGCAGCCCGATGCGGGGCTTGAACTCATGAACCGTGAGATCATGACCTGGGCTGAAGACGGATGCCTAACCGACTGAGCCACCCATGAGCCCCTCAACAAGAAATTTTAAATAAATTATGCTTCATCCCTACAGTACAATGCCAAATAATGAGACAACTCTGCATAACATACCTTTTAAGTATGTCTACTTTGTATTAAGTGAAGAAAATAAGTTATAGAGGAGGGTATATGCTGTTTTCATTGATGTCCAGGCATGTATATGTGTGTATGTGTATGTGTTCATATATATGTGTGTATACACACACACACACACACACATATATTCTCTGTCTCTACACAAACACTCTCTCTCTCTCTCTCTCACACACACACACACACACACACACACACACACACAAACAAAAGGATTATGAGTGAGATTGGACCTCTAGAATTTATAGTCATGTAATTTCTATGAAATGTCTTGGATTTGACATAGTCCCACCTTGATCAGATTGTTGATGGCCTACATGTAATTTTAAAATGTATTGACTTTTGTTCAATTGTCCTTTAAAAATTGCAAAGCAAGACCACACTGCTGCAGATGAGGATGGCATATCGTCCACAAGGAAAAAAGTTGTCACTGTCAATCTTCCTAAGAAGAGGGTAGTAGGTTAGTATATGACTAGGAAATAAAGATCCAGGAGACAAGCCTTATATTGAAGAGAGAAAAAATTCTCCTAGTATCTTGGATCAGTGAAAAATTTGGCTTTGAACTAGAAATATGGAGATGCTATGAACACCTCCAGTGGCTGGAAGGTGAGCTGTCTTAAATCCTGTGAAAGCAGGAAGGGAGGAGGACAAAGAATCAGCATGGTGAAAGATTCTAAGTTGGGTCTATGCCTGAACAATTGTACGTATTCAGTGTAGCATTTCTTTCTAATATTCCCAAACCTCAGGAAAATTTCATAAAAGCCTATATTTTGCCCATGCTCAGGATTAAGTAGAAAAGAGCCCAGGGGTGACTCAGTCGGTTAAGCATCCAACTCTTGATTTTCTCTCAGGTCACGATCTCATGGTTCATGAGATTGAGCCCTGCATTAGGCTCAGCACTGACAGTGCAGAGCTTCGGATTCTCTCTCTCCCTCTCTCTGCCTCTCCTCTCCTTTGCTCTCTCTGTCTCTGTCTCTCTCTCTCAAAATAAATTAAAAAAAAAAACTTAAAGAAGAAAAAAGAAAAGTAGACATAGTACTAGTTTCACAGCAATCATCTACAGAAGACAGCTGTTTCTAGAAGAGAGATATTTCCAAGTATCATTACCACCAGAAGCAGGTACATGATACCATAGGAAGAACATTTGAGCTGAAGTACCTGAGGGGCCTGCTCTTGAGTATGTGTGGGAAATAATATTAAGGATAAATAATATGGAAGTTTCAATTATCATTATTTACCAAAGGAAAAGAATCAGTGAGTTCTATATAATTTTATATGGAAATTTGTAATATCTTTGTCCCTCGGCCTTCAACCACTTTAGCCCTAATCAATCCTTCATAATCTCTCTGGACTTTTTTTTCTTTTTTTCTTGCCTCAGGATCTTTTAAAGCATGAATCTGATCCTATTGTCACTCCTTTCAAAATCATCAGTGACTTTCCTTATTTCTGTTGAATAGATTCAAATTCCTCAAGTCCTTATTGAAAGGCAATTATAATCTAAGCAAAAGATCTATTTCCAACATCATCTACCTCCACTCCTCCTTCCATTATCTTCAGGATAATGGGAATCTTAGCCATTGTATAAAACTTAATTGTACTTTTGTGAACAATTACAACTGTGGGTATTTTCCCATTTGGTTCTGTGGGTTTTTACAAGTATAACTGACTTATCACATTCTGTAACTTTAAGTTCTACAACACATAGATTTGATATATTCATATTGCCGTATGATTGCCATTGTAATGATAACTAGTACCTCTATCATATCATATAATTTCCATTTTATCTAATGGTGGGAACAATTACGATCTAGTTTTTTAGCACTTTTAATGTTTATGCTACACTGTATTGTCTATAATCACTGTACTGTGCGTTAGATCTCCAGAACATTTTACATATAAGTTGCAAATATGTACCCTTAAGCAGCATCTCTCCCATTCCTCCACCAGTTTTATATACTTGACTTGAAGATTTAATCCTCCTTGGACTCAGTTAAAAAGTTCCAAGAAGCAGGAGGAGTTAAGATGGCAGAGAAGTAGGGGGACACTGGGTTTTCCTTGTTCCTCAAACACAGCTATATTGAAGTCAGATCACTTGGATTGGAAGGATCCCCACATTTGGAGGGAGACACCATGGCAAGTGTGATGTGTGTGGAAGTGAATTGGGGGAAAAAAAGGTGGTGACATGGAGGGGGAAACCCTTTATGTGGAGAGAGAACAGGGAGAGGAAGAGAGAGGGGTTGAAAGATTGAGGGATTGGGTTCACACAGGATAAAAACCTCTCTGGAACATGGACGGGGGAGTGAGGGGCACTGAGTATCACAGGCTTTTTTTTGTAAACAGCGTGTGGAGCTCAAACTCTGAGGTTTTGGATGTGCACAACTTTTATCAGAGTAGAGCTGTAGCATGTGCTCATGGGGAGTAGGAGGGATCTGGCCCCAGAGTGCATACAGTGGTGTAGGGACATCCTGGGTTGCACTGAGAGAGAATATTACTGTTCCTAATGTACATTTGGAAGAGGGTATATTGACTCTCTAAAAACAAAACACCCCGCAGGTGTGAGCAAAAAGCCTTTTGTTGACACAGGACAGAGGTGTGCATGGAGGGTAGATAACCTGGCAATTGCTTTTTGTGATTCCACACACTGCACATACGTAGAAGTGTTTTTCTGGGAAAAGGACATCAAACACAGCATGGAGAGGCTCTACTCTAGAGGAAGGGGTCAGGTCCACATAAGACTGGCCCCTTTAAAATTTGGATATTTGAATCCCACCAAGCTTCCAGAGATAAAATTCAGAAGAGCCGTGGCACAGGTGTGTTGATGGCCTTGACTCTTCTGTGAGGGCTTCCTGAACAGGGAAGAGTGTGAGGTCCCCTGTTCTGGGAAGAGAGGTTGGTGTGGCTTAATTTCCCCCCTCACCACCAGCAAAGTGCGACTTCAGAGAGCAACACAGAGGCACCGAGTAGAGGCAGGCCCACTTCAACCTATCCCCACCCCTCTGTACCTGGCAACTGTATATTGACTGAAACAGGTCTGACTCTGAGCTAGCTTGGTGAGGTACTCCTCCAGAACACCAGCACACAGGCAGTACCCCACATGCATCAATTCTACTGATCATAGAGTGTTTCAAAGCTTCACCTTCAGATATGGTGAAAATAGGACAAAGCTTGCTTTTTATTTTCCCCTTTGGAATTAGACTTATAGTTTTTTGTTTGTCTGTTTTTATGTTTCCTTTTTGGTATCTTTTTTTTGGATTAGGTTTCAGTTTTTCTTTTCTTTTTCTTTCTTTTATTTTTTCCTTTGGAATCAGGTTTTGGTTTTTTGATTGAAGTTTTGTGTTCCTTTACCTTCTCTCTCTCTCTCTCTCTCTTACTGTGTGTTTGTGTGTGTGCGTGTGTGTGTGTGTGTGTGTGTGTCTTTCTGTCTCTCTCACTCTCTTTTAAAGGAATCAGGCTGGGGCGCCTGGGTGGCTCAGTCAGTTAAGCGTCCTACTTTGGCTCAGGTCATGATCTTGAGGTTCGTGGGTTCAAGTCCCGTGTAGGGCTCTGTGCTGACAGCTAGCGCTCAGAGCCTAGAGACTGTCTTCGAATTCTGTGTCTCCCTCTCTCTCTGACCCTCTCCTGCTCTCTCTCTCTCTCAAAAGTAAATAAAACAAAAAAATTTTAAAAAGGAATCAGGCTCTTTTTCCCTTTTTCCTAAGCTTATCTGAACAAACCAAATAAAGCATACCTAGTTGAAGGTCCAAAAATGCCCCACTACAAGCAAGGAGGAATTCTACAGAGGACTGAACACTGGTAAAGAGTAACCAAAATGCAATAGCAGAGTGCACACACATACCCCAGGAACACTTCCTGAAGTGCTAGGCCCTGGGTAGTTTTTAACAGAGCATTTACTATAGCAGTTTTTTAAAATATTTTTTATAGTTTATTTATTTATTTTGAGAGAGAAAGAGTGTGAACGGGGGAGGGGCAGAAAGAGAGAGAGAGAGAGAAAATCCCATCCAGGCTCTGTGCTGACAACACAATGCAGGTGTTGATCTCACAAGCCATGACATCATGATCTGAGCTGAAATCAAGAGCTGAACACTTAACACACTGAGCCACCTAGGGGCCCCAGCAGTATTTTTTTAATATAGCATTACACTCAGGTGCAGAAAACATAACAAGTTTTCAAAACATGCAAGAGATGGGGCACCTGGATGACTCAGTAGGCTGAGCCTGTGACTCTTGATTTCAGTTCAGACCATGATCTGAGGGTCGTGGTATTGAGCCTTGCATTGGGCTTTGTGCTGAGTGTGGAGCCTGCTTGGAATTCTCTCTTTCTCATGCTACCATTTCCCTTGCTCGTGCTCTCTCTCTCTCTCTCTCTCAAATAATAATTTGAAAACACTGAAAACACAGAAATTTGGCCAAAATAACAAGACAAAGGAATTCTCCCATAAGAAAGTCAAGAAGTAATCACAGTCAGGGACTTGCACAAAAGAAATATCAGTAATGCATCTGAAAAGGAATTTAAAACAACAGTCCTAAAACTACTAGCTGGGATTGAAAAAAGCATAGAAGACACCAGAGCAACCCTTGCTGCAGAGATAAAATACCTAAAACCTATTCAGGGTGAAATAAAAAATGCTATACCTGAGATGCAAAACTGACTGGTAATAATCACAATGAAGATAGAAGAAGCAGAGAGAAGGCGTGATATAGATGATAAAATTATGGGAGGAGTCAACATGACTGAGAAGTATGAGGACCAGAAATTCCCTCATCCTTCAAACATAGCAGTATTGAGGCCAGAAGACTTAAAATTCCAGGAATCCAGGCTACAGGGTGACAGAAACATCACCAAGAGCCCACGGGGACAACTTGGTGGGCCATAAGTGTGTTATTCTCAACAGGGAGAAATAAAACGGGCAGTTTAGGCATGGAGGGGAGGAATCCCTTTCTGTGGAGAAATAAAGAAAGAGAAAGAAAGACTGTGAAAGTGTAGGATTGTATTTGGGCAAGAGAAAAACCATGGAAAAGAGAACAGAAAAAATGGAGAAAGGACGAATTTCTTTTTCTTTTCCTTTTTTTTGAAATATAATTTACTGTCAAAATAGCTAACACATACTGTGTAAAGTGTGGTCTTGGATTTTGGGGTAGATTCTCACGGTTCATCGCTTACATACAACACCCAGTGCTCATCACAAAAAAAATGCCATCCTCAATGCCCATCACTCACTTGCCCCTCTCTCTTACCCACCCCCATCAACCCTCAGTTCGTTGTCTGTAGTTAAGAGTCTCTTATGGTTTTCCTACTTCCCTCTCTGTAACTATTTTTCCAAATCCCTTCCCCCAGGGACTTCTGTTAAGTTCCTCAAGATCCACATATGAGTGAAAACATATGATATCTGTCTTTCTCGGACTGAATTATTTCACTTAGCATAATACCTTCCAGTTCCATCCACGTTGTTGCAAATGGCATGATTTCATGCTTTCTCATTGACAAGTATTCTATTGTATATATAAACCACATCTTCTTGTTCCATTCATCAGTTGATGGACATTTACTCTTTCCATGATTTGGCTATTGTTAAAAGTGCACATGATCATTGGGATACATGTGCCCCTATGCATCAACACTCCTGTATCCTTTGTGTAACTTCCTATCAGTGCTATTGTTGGGTCATAGGGAAGTTCTAGTGTTAAATTTTTGAGAAATCTCCACATTGTTTTCCAGAGCGGCTGCACCAGTTTGCATTTCCACCAACAGTACAAGAGGGTTCCCTTATATCCATATCCTTGACAGCATCTGTTGTTTCCTGAGTTGTTAATTTTAGCCACTCTGAGCAGTGTGAGGTGGTATCTCAGTGTGGTTTTGATTTGTATTTCTCTGATGATGAGTGATGCTGAGCATCGCTTCATGTGTCTGTTGTTCATCTGTATGTCCTCTTTGGAGAAGTGTCTATCCATGACTTCTGCCCATTTCTTCACTGCATTATTTGTTTTTTGGGTTTGGATTTCAGTAAGTTCTTTATAGATTTTGGATACTAACCCTTTATCCAATTTTTCATTTGCAAATATCTCTTACCATTTTGTCAGTTACCTTTTAGTTTTGTTGTTTGTTTCCTTTGCAGTGCTTTTTATCTTAATGAAGTCCCAATAGTTCATTTTTGCTTTTATTAACTTTGCCTATGGAGATGTGTTGAGCAAGAAATTGCTGTGGCTGAGGTTAAAGAGGTTGTTTCTTGCATTATCCCCTAAGGTTTTGGTGGTTTACTGTCTCCATTTATGTCTTTCATCCATTTTGTGTTTATTTTTGTGCATGGTATTAGAAAGTGGTCTAGTTTCATTTCTGTATGTTGTTGTCCAGTTTTCCCAGAACCATTTGCTAATCTTTTTTTTTCCATCGGATGATCTTTCCTGCTTTGTTAAAATGTCAAAGATTTGTTGGCCTTACATTGGTGAGTTCAATTCTGGATTCTCTCTTCTATTCCATTGGTCTATGTATCTGTTTTTATGCCAATACCAAAGTGTCTTGATTATTAGAGCTTTGTAGTAGAGGCTAAAGTCTGGGATTGTGAGGCCTCCCACCTAGAGTTTCTTTTTCAATATTATGTTGGCTCTTTGGGATATTTTTGTGTTACCATACAAATTTTAGGATTGTTTGTTCTAGGTTTGAAAGAAAGGCAGTGCAATTATGATTGGGATTGCATTGAACGTGTAGATTGCGTTGGGTCATATTGAAATTTTAACAATATTTATTCTTCCAGTCCATGAGCATGGAATATATTTCCATTTTTTGGTGTCTTCTTCCATTTCTTCCCTAAGTTTTCTATATTTTCAGCATACAGATCTTTAACATTTTTGGTTAGGTTTATTCCTAGGTACTATGGTTCTTGATGCATTTGTAAATGAGATACATTTCTTTTACTTCATTATTGGTGTATAGAAATGCAACTGATTTCTGTACATTAATTTTGTGCTTTGCGAATTTGCTGAATTCATGGAACAGTTCTAGTAGGCTTCTGGTGGAGATTTTCGGGTTTTCTATGTAGAGTACCATGTCATCTCCAAAAAGTGAACGTTTGACTTCATCTTTGCCAATTATGATGCATTTTATTTCATTTTGTTGTCTGATTGCTGATGCTAGGATTTCCAACACTATGTTAAACAACAGTGGTGAGAGTGCACATCTCTGTCGTGTTCCTGGTCTCAGGGGGAAAGCTCTCAGTTTTACCCCAATGAGAATGATATTAGCTGTGGGCTTTTCATAAATGGCTTTTAAGATGTTTAAGTCCCTACTTTCTCGACTGTTTTTATTAAGAAAGCATGCTGTAATTTGTCAAATGCTTTTTCTGCATCTATTGACAGAATCATATGATTCTTTTCTTCTGTTTATGTGATGTATCACATTGACTGACTTGCAAATATTGAAGCAGCCCTGCAACCCAGAAATGAATCCCACTGGATCATTGTGATAATGCTTTTTATATGCTCTTGAATTCGACTTGCTAGTATTGCGTTGAGAATTTTTGCATCCATATTCCTCAGGGGTATTGGCCTGTAATTCTCCTTTTTTGTGTGTGTTCTCTTTCTGGTTTGGGAATCAAAGTAATGATGGCTTCATAGCATGAGTCTGAAAGTTTTTCTTCCGTTTGTAGTTTTTGGAACAGCTTGAGAAAGATAGGTATAAACTCTGTTTTAAATGTCTAGAAGAATTCCCCTGGGAAGCCATCTGGCCTAGGACTCTTATTTGTTGGAAGATTTTTGATAACTGTTTCAATTTCTTCACTAGTTATCGATCTGTTCAAATGTTCTATTTCTTCTCATCTGAGTTTTCGTAGTGTGTGGGTGTCTAGGAATTTGTTCATTTCTTTCAGGTTGTCCAGCTTTTTGGCATATAAATTTTCATAGTATTCTCTGATACTTGCTTGTATTTCAGAGGAATTGGTTCTGATAAGTCCATTTTAAATTGTGATTTTTTTTCCCATATGAGGGCTTTCTCTTTCTTTCTTTCTAAGAAATTTGGCTAAGGTTTATCAATTTTGTTTATTTTTTCAAAAAAGCAACTCTTAGTTTCATTGATCAACTCTACTGGATTGGGGGAGGGGGGCGAGATTCTGTATTGTTTATGTCTGCTGTGATCTTTATTATTCCTCTTCTTCTGCTGGCCTTGAGGTTTCTTTTTTGTTTTGCTTCTAGTACCTCTAGGTGTGTTCTTAGATTTTGTATTGGGATTTTTCTTGTTTCCTGATATAGGCCTGGATTACAATGTATTTTCCTCTTAGGATTGCCTTTGCTGCATCCCAAAGGAACTGCCGAGCTTTCGTCACCATTTGTTTCTATACATTTTTCAAATTTCTTATTTATTTGCCTGGTTGTCCCATTCATTCCTTCGTAGGATGTTCTTTAACGTTCATGCATTTGGAGGTTTTCCAAACGCTTTTCTGTGGTCGATTTCAAGTTTCATAGCATTGTGATCTGAAAATGTGCATGGTATGATCTCAATTCTTTTATATCTATTGAAGGCTGTTTTGTGACCCAGTATGCAATCTACCTTGAAAAATATTCCATGTGCACTCGAGAAGAATGTGTATTCTGCTGCCTTAGGTGAAAAGTTCTGAATATATATGGCAAGTCCATTGGTCTAGTGTATCATTCAAGGCCATTGTTTCTTTATTGATTTTCAGTCTAGATGATCTGTTTATTGCTGTAAATGGAGTATTAAAGTCCCTTGCAATTTCCATATTCTTACCAATAAGACTGCTTATGTTTGTGTTTATTTAATATATTTGTGTGCCTCCCAATTCGGTGCAAAAACATTTATAATTGTTAGCTCTTCATGCCCTTCTTTCTCCGCCATCTTGCCCCTCCATAGTAGATATGTCCACAGAAACTTGGCAAGCTAGAATGGAGTGGCATTATATATTCAATGTGCTGAATGGGGTAAATATGTAGCCAAGAATTCGTTAACCAGCAAGGATGTTTTTCAGAATTGAAGGAGAGATAAAGAATTTTCCAGACAAACAAAACTAAAGGAGTTTGTGACCATTAAACCAGATCTGCAAGAAACATTAAAAGGGACTCTTTGAATTGGGAATCAAAGACCAACAGCAATAAAGATTAGAAAGGAACAGGGACCATCACCAGGAATACTAAATTTACAAGTAACACAGTAGACTAAATTCATTCCTATCGATAACCACTGAAACTGTAAATTGGGCTAAATGCTCCATTCAAAAGACATAGGGTGTCAGAATGGATGAAACAACAAGACCCATCTATATGCTGCCTATAAGAGACTCACTAGAGACACCTGCAGATTGAAAGTGAGGGGTTGGAGAACCATCTATCATGCTAAGGGATGTCAAAAGAAAGCTAGAGTAACCATACTTATATCAGACAAACTAGATTTTAAAACAAAGACTGTAACAAGAAATGAAGAAGGGCATTATATCACAGTTAAGGAAGCTATCCACCAAGAAGACCTAACAATTCTAAATATTTATGTCTGCAATATGGGAGCACCCAAATACATAATTTAATCAATAACAAACAAAGTAACTCTTTTTTTTTTTAAATTTTTTTTAATGTTTTTTTAAATTTATTTCTAGGAGAGAGAGAGACAGCATGAGCAGGGGAGGGTCAGAGAGAGAGGGAGTGACAGACTCTGAAACAGGCTCCAGGCTCTGAGCTGGCAGTCAGCACAGAGCCCGACGCGGGGCTCGAACCCACGAACCGCGAGATCATGACCTAAGCGAAAGTCGGACGCTCAACCGACTAAGCCACCCAGGCGCCCCCAAAGTAACTCTTTGATAGTAATAAATAATACTAAGGGACTTTAACACCCCACTTACAGCAATGGACAGATAATATAAGCAAAAATTCAACAAGGAAATAATGGTTTTGAATAACTCACTGGAGCAGATTTAATTAACAGATATATTCAGAAGACTTTATCTTATTTAAATGCTTATTTATTTATTTTGAGAGAGGGAGCACATGTGAGTGAGGCAGAGGCAGAGGCAGGGAAAGAAGAATCCCAAGCAGGCTCCCTGCTTTCAGAGTAGAGCCTGACATGGGGACTTATCAGATAAATGATAAGATCATGACTTGAGCTGAAATCAAGAGCTGGACACTTAATAGACTGAATCACCCAGGCACCCCCAAAACATTTCATCCTAAAGCAGTAGAATATACATTCTTTTCAAGTGGACATGGAACACTCTCCAGAATAAATTACATACTGGGTCACAAATCAGCCCTAAATAAGCATAAAAATATCACAATCATACAAGGCATATATTCAGTCCACAATACCGTAAAACTAGAAGACAATCACAAGAAAATTATGGAACGACCGAAATTATGTGGAAATTAAAGTGCATACTACTAAAGAAACAATGGGTTAACCAGGAAATTAAAGAAGACAGACAAAATACATGAAAGCAAATGAAATTGAAAACACAACATTCCAAAACCTTTGGGATGCAGCAAATATGGTCTTAAGAGGAAGTACATTGCAATACAAGCTGACCTTAAGAAACAAGAACAGTCTCAGATACACAACTTAACAGTAGAACTAAAGGAGCTAGAAAAGTAACAGTAAAGAAAGCCTAAAACCAGTAGAAGGGAAATAATCAATATTAGAGTAGAAATAAACTATATAGTGACAAGCAAACAAAAAAACTAGTAGAACAGATCAATGAAACGAAAAGCTGGTCCTTTGAAAGATTTAATAAAATTGATAAACTCCTAGGCAAACTTATCAAAAAGAAAAGAGAATGGACCCAAATACATAAAATCATGAATGAAAGAATAGAGATCACAACTAACATCACAGAAATACAATCAATTAGAAGAGGATATTAGGAAAAGCTATATGCCAAAAAAAAAAAAAAAAGAAAAGAAAATTGGACAATCTGGAAGAAACGAGCAATACATTTCTTAGAAACATACAAATTATCAATATTTACATAGGAAGGAATAGAAAACTTTATCAGACCTGTATCCAGGATAGAAATTGAATCAGTAATCAAATAATTCCCAAGAAACAAGAGTCCTGGGCCAGATGGCTTCTCAGAGGAAGACATTATCAGACATTTAAATATATTTTTTGTCTTCTCTCATATACATTTTTTTCTTTCATAGTTACTGTCAAGGTGGTTTCCATATAACACCCAGTCATTAACTATATTTTTAAAGTTTATTTATTTATTTATTTATTATTTTTAATAATGTTTATTTATTTATTTTGAGACAGAGAGAGAAAGAAAACAAGCAGGGGAGGGGCAAAGACAGAGGGAGAGAAAGAATCCCAAGCAGGCTGTCACTGTCAGTGCAGAGCCTTGCGTGGGGCTTGATCTCATGAATCATGAGACCATGGCCTGAGCCAAGATCAAGAGTTGGAAACTTAACTGACTAAACCATCCAGGTGCCCCTATTCGTTTATTTTTGAAAGAGAGGAAACACGAGCAGGGGAGGGCCAAAGGGAGGGGTAGAGAATTCTTAGCAGGTTCCACACTGTCAGTGCAGAGACCAATGTGTGGCTCCATACACTGTAAGATCATGTCCTGAACAGAAATCATTAGTTAGACACTTAACTGACTAGGCCACCCATGTGTCCTGACATTAACAGACATTTAAAGAAAAGTTAATACCTATTCTTCTCAAACTCAAAAAATAAAAATGGAAGGAAAACTTCCAAAGTCATTCTACAAGGCCAGCATTACCTTGATTCCAAAATCAGAAAAAGACCCCACTATAAAGGAAAATTACAAGCCAATATCCCTGATGAACCCAGAGGCAAAAATTCTCATGAAGATATTAGCAAATTGAATTCAACAGTACATTAAAAGAATTATTCACCATGATCAAGTGGGATTTATTCCTGGGCTATACATTTGGTTCAATGCTCACAAATCAACATGATACACCACATTAATAAAATAAAGAATAAGGACCGTAAGACCCTTTCAATAGATGCAGGAAAGCATTTCACAAAGTACAGCAGTCATTCTTGATAAAAAGCTTTCAACAAAGTAGGGATAGAGGGAACATACATCAACATCATAAAAGCCTTATACAAAAGACCCACAGATAATATCCTCCTCAATGGAGACAAAATGAGGACATTTCCTCTATGTTCAGGAACAGGATAGGGATGTCCATTCTCACTATTACTACTTAACATATTACTGGGGCTTGAGGAAGATGGTGGAGCAGAATGAAAGCTCTCAGCATGTCTTGTCCCTGAAACGCAGATAGATCAATGCCAAATCATTTTTCACACCTAGGAAATTGACCAGAGGATTAACACAACAGTCTGCATAACCTGAAACACAGAACTTGGCAGGTACACGGTGGAGAGGTGAACTGGGGGAGAATAAAGCCACCGAGGTTAGGGAGTGGTTTTTATGGAGAGAGGACAGAGAAAGGAAAAGGGGAAGAGTGTGGTGCACCAGGACTGTGCAGGAAAAGCACTCCCCCTGAAAGTAGATGGACAGAAAGAAAAAGAGTGAAAACACTCGCAAGGTACTGAACAAGAAATATGTTTCCCAAAACCATTGACAGAGACAAAGGAGAGGGTTACAATACCATTAGGAATCTATAAACAGTGGAGTTCAGAGTCTGAAATTCTGGAGCTCAGTACCTGATGGTGATCTGGTGAGGAAAAGGGGCAAATCCACAGGAGCAAGCAGAGGGGTACAAAAGGTCCATGTGCCACACGGGGAGAAGTGGATCTCTTGCTTGCTTGGAGAGCATTTGGTAGAGGCCACATGGCCTCCCCACAGGCAAAGGTCCCAGTGGACCCTGGAAAACAGCCACGTTTGCTGGTATTGGGACAAGAACACCACAGTACTGTGAAACCTGGCACTGGCTGTGTGTTCTGAATTGCTACAATCTCTGAACCTCTGCTGCTCTGTAATCACACGAATGATTCCTGGGGCAAGCCGGCACCCTTCCATTGTCCATCAAGATACTTCCCTACAGAGCCAGAGCAGGTACAAGCTGCAGGGTTCTCTTAAGTGTGGGGTTTTTAAATACAATGCTATCTGAGATAAAACTCTGGATGGAGGTGATGCTTTGCAGGCTAATAGCTTGAACACGGACAGGTTAGATGCAAGGAGTTGATGGATGCTTGAGATAAATGAAGGATGCTTGATTGTGGGTTGGGAAGAGCACAAAGTTCCTATGCCAGAAACTAGGGAGCTGGGTGAAGCCATTTCCACCTTTCCCCGCACATACACAGCATGACCACATGCATGCATGCCATACCTATCCACCCAAGTAAGCTAAGCAGTGCCACCTAGTGGAGAACGGGACCATTACACCAAGCCCTGTCCAACTGTGCCCTCTAACCACAGGCCCTAAAAGACCAGCACAAGTCTTCTGCTTGCTTAGTGTATAGACTATAGAGTTCTTCATAGTTTGGGCTCTAGGGGAAACTGGATGAAGCTTCATTTGTGTTTCATTCTCTTCCTGATTCATTTATTCATTTCTTTGTTCCTTTCTTTCTTTAAATTGTTTACTTTTTCCTTCTTTCTTATTTTTTTCTTAGATACATAAAAAGAAAATTATTTTTATTTTCTTTTCACAAATATTTTAAACTTTTAAAATTATTTTTCTATGTTTTTAAATTTTTTTTTTGTAATTTAAAATTCCATTACGGTTTCTTTTTTTCATTTTATTCTATTTTATTTTATTTTTTAATTTTTAATTTTCTCTTACTTTTTTCTTTTCCTTTTCTTTCTTTTCTTTCCCGTTTTTCTCTAGTCTATCAAGCTTCTTTCTACAAGCAGACCGAAAGACACCTAGGATTTAACTTCCTTTATTTGAGTTTTTGTTTTGTTTTTAATTTTTCAATTTTAATTTTTTAGTTTTATTAATTTTTTCTGCCTCTAAAATGACAAAACAAATGAACTTACCCCAAAAGAAAGAACAGGAAGAAATGACAGCCAGGAGCTTAATCAACAGAGGCATAAGCAAGATGTCTGAACTAGAATTTGGAACCACAATAATAAGAATACTAGCTGGGGACAAAAAAAAACATAGAATCTCTTTCTGTGGAGATAAAAGAAGTAAAATCTAGTCAGGGCGAAATTAAAAATGCTAAAATCAAGTGGCAATCTCGATTGGATACCATGAAAGCAAGGATGTATGAAGCAGAACAGTGAATCAGCGATATAGAAGATAAAATTATGGAGAATAATGAAGCAGAAGAAAACAGAAACAAAGGCAAAAGTGCACAATAAAAGAATTAGAGAACTCAGTAATTTATTAAAAAGTAATAACATCTGAATCTTTGGAGTCCTAGAAGATAATGGGAGAGAAAAGTGGGCAGAAGATTTATGTGAGCAAATAAGAGTGGAAAACTATCCTAATCTGGGGAAGGACACAGAAATCAAAATCCAAGAAGCACAGAGAATTCCCATTAGATTCAACAAAAGTGACCATCAGCAAGGCATATCATAGTCAAACTCACAAGATACAAAGACAAGGAAAGAATTATGAAAGCAGCATAAGAAAATAAAGCCTTTAACCTTAAAGGGAAGAAAGATAAAAATCATGACAGATCTATCCACAGAAACTTGGCAGATCAGAAAGAAGTAGCAAGATATATTCAATGTGCTGAATAGGAAAAATATGCAGCCAAATGATAGCCTTTGTCCAGCAAGGCTATCATTCAAAATAGAAGGAGAAAGAGTTTCCCAGACAACCAAAAACTAAAGGAGTCTGTGACCACTAATCCGGCCCTGCAAGTAATTTTAAAGAGGGACCCATTGAGTGGAGAAAAGATGAAACAAAACCAAGAAGACCAAACACAACAAGGACTAAAAAGGACCAGTGAACATCACCAGAAACTTCCCCTTTTTGTTTTTTTATTTTATTTTTTAATAGTTATTGTCAAGTTGGTTTCCATATAACCACCCAGTGCTCATCCCCACAAGTGCCTCCTCCATGCCCATCATCCCCATCGCCTCCCCCCCACCCCATCTGTCCTCAGTTTGTTCTCGGCATTCAAGAGTCTCTCATGGTTTGCATCCCTCCTTCTCCACCACTATTTTCCTCCTTCTTCTCACCCAAGGTTCTCTGTCAAGTTCCTCCTAATCCTCCTATACGTGCAAACATATGGTAGCTGTCCTTCTCTGCCTGACTTATTTCGCTCAGCAGAACATCCTCAAGTTCCATCCCTGTTGCTACACATGGCCAGCTTTCATTTTTTCTCATTGCCATGTAGTATTCCATTGCATAGATAAACCACATCTTCTTGATCCATTCATCCGTTGATGGACACTTAAGCTCGTTCCATCTTTTGGCTATTGTTGAGAGTGCTGTTATGAACATTGGGGTACCCGTGCCCCTATGCATCAGCACTCCTATATCCCTTGGGTAAATTCCTAGCAGTGCTATTCCTGGGTCATAGTGGAGATCTATTGTTAATTATTTGAGGAATCTCCACACTGTTTTCCAGAGGGGCTGCACCAGTTTACATTCCCACCAACAGTGTAGGAGGGGAACATCACCAGAAACAAACTCTACAGGAAACACAATGGCACTGAATTAAGATCTTTCAGTACTTGAAAGGTCAATGGATTAATGATCCAATTAAAAGACATAGGGTATCAGAATGGATAAAATAATAAGACCATCTGTATGCTGCTTACAAGAGACCCATTTTAGACCTAAAGACACCAACAGATTGTAAGTAAAGGTATGGAGTACATCTATCATGCTAATGGTCACCAAAAGAAAGCTAGAGTAGCCATACTTATATCACACAAATTAGATTTTAATGTATTTTTTTTAATGTTTTACTTATTTCTGAGAGAGAAAGACAGCGTGAGCAGGGGAGGGTCAGAGAGTGAGGGAGTCACAGACTGAAACAGGCTCCAGGCTCTAAGCCGGCAGTCAGCACAGAGCCTGACGCGGGGCTCGAACCCACAAACTGCGAGATCGTGACCTAAGCAAAAGTCGGACGCCCAACCGACTAAGCCACCCAGGCGCCCCTCACAAATTAGATTTTAAAGTAATGACTAACAAAAGATGAATAAGAGCATTATATCACAAATCAGGGGTCTAGCCACCAAGAATATCTAACAATTATAAATATTTATGCCCCCAATATGATAGAACCCAAATATATAAATCAATTAATCACAAATACAATGAAACTCACTGATATCAATACCAAATATTTGGGGACTTCAACACCCCACTTAATACCAATGGGCAGATCATCTAAGCAGAATATTAGCAAGGAAAAAATGGCTTTGAATGACACACTGGACCAGATGGACTTGACAGATATATTCAGGACATTTCATTCCAAAGCAGTAGAATACATATTCTTCTCAAGTGAACATGGAATATTCTCCAGAGTAGATTACATAATGGGATGCAAATCAGCTGTCAACAAGTACAAAATGATTGAGATCATACCTTGCATATTTTCAGAGCACAACACTATTAAACTTGAAACCAACAACCAGAAAAAAATTTGGAAAGAACATGAATACTTGGAGATTAAAGAACATCTTACCAAAGAATGAATAGGGAGAAAGAAGATGGTGGAGAAGTAGGGAGCTCCGTACACTGCACTCGCCCCATATCTCACACGGCGAAGATGTGAAGCCATAGGAAACCTTAAGGATTCAGGAGATTGGGAGAAAAAGGAGGCAGAGTCCACTGAGAAAGTTTCTAACGTGGGTGCAAACTGGGGAAGATAAAATCGGGCCAGGATCAGAGATGCAGGAGAAGGGAGCAATCCCCCTCTGTGGGGAGTGAGAGGGGAAAGAGAGAGGCCAAAACTGCTCAAGACACAGTCCCTGTCGCTGGGGAACAGAAAAACGTCCGCTTGGGGCAAAGAGGGACCCGGTCTCAGGCTCTCCAGCTGGACCAAACAATCTCCAGGAAAACAAATGCGTGCACGCCAAATCCCTGCGCGCCAAGTCCCCACTCCCCAACTTGCCCTTCCGCGGCCGCGGAACACACCTTTGTGCTTCTGGCTCAGCTGGATTCCTAGAGGGGAGGTGAAGGACTTAAAACTAGGAGATTTGCCCGCGAATTCCTGTTTCGGGTGATGAGACACAGAGCGACCTCAAGAAACAAGCCAAAGTACACATGGTGGAGAGGCCCAAATATCACTACGAGTAGGAAAACAAAATAACCAAGATCTCAACAAGAGAGACCAAGAGATACCATTCAAAAAACACTCTCTGAAAGGATAGGCCCTGGACAGTCAAAGAGTCTTCTTGGATACAGCAGCGCTCACAGGTGCAGAGAGCATAACAGGTCTTTAAAACTAACAAGAGATAGAAAGCTAACCAAAATGACAAAACAAAAGAGCTCTCCTCCAAAGAAATTCCAAGAAGAAATGACAGCTAAAGAACTGCTCAAAAGAGATGTAAGCAGCAGAACTTAACAAGATTTTAGAACAATAATCATAAACTTAATCACTGGGATTGAAAAAACCATAGAGGACATCAAAGAAACTATGGCTACACACAACATGGAGCATAAAAATAGGCATGACGAATTTAAAAATGTGATAAATGAGATACATAATAAACTGGAGGCGTCCAATGCACACATTAAAGAGGGAGAAAGGAGAATAAGTGATTTAGAAGACACTATTATAGAAAAAGAAAAAACTGAGAAAAAAGAGACAAACTGATGCTAGAACATGAAAGAAGAGTTCGAGAGCTCAGTGATACAGTCAAACTCAACAATGTCCGTATCATAGGAATCCCAGAAGAGGAAGAGAGAGGGAAAGGTGCTGAAGGAGTCCTGGAACAAATTATAGCAGAGAAATTCCCCAGCCTGGGAAAAGAAGTAAAGGTTGAAATACAAGAGGCTCAGAGGAATACACTCAGAAGCAATTTGAATCAATCTTTTACACAGCATATCATAGTAAAAATGGCAAAATATAAGGACAAAAAGAGAATTCTGAAAGCAGCTAGGGAGAAAAGGGCCCAAAAATACAAAGGGAAACTTATCAGAGTGGTGACAGACCTATCTACTGAAACATGGCAGGCCAGAAAGAAATGACAGATCTTCAATGTGATGACCAGAAAAACAGCTACGAATCCTCTATCCAGCAAGCCTGTCATTCAAAATAGAAGGAGACATAAGTCTTTACAAATAAACAACAATGAAAGAATTTGTCACCACTAAGCCAGCCCTACAATAAATCCTGAGGGGGACTCTCTGAGGGAAGTGTTGCAAGGAAGGGAAGATACCAGAGAAGCCACCACAAGCAATAATCCCACAAAGGACACAACGATTCTAAATCCACATATTTCAATAATAACACTAAATGTAAATGGGCTGAATGCTCCAATCAAAAGACATAGGGTAGCAGAAAGGATAAAAAAACAAAATCCATCTATTTGCTGTCTACAAAACTCATTTTGGACTGGAAGATACCTTCAGATTAAATGTAAGGGAATGGAGAAATATATATCATGCTACTGGAAGTCAAAAGAAAGCTGGAGAAATTAAACTTATATCAGACAAACTGGACTTTAAATTAAAGACAATAACAAGAGACGAAGAAGCGAATTATATAATCATTACACAGTCTATCCATCTGGAAGAGCTAACAATGATAAATGTCTACGCACTAAATATTTCAAACAATTAAACAGAAACAGAAACAATCCTATAGATGTGCTAAGAGCAGGGGGCTTTAATAGTCCGCTTACAGCTATGGATAAGTCAACAGATAGAAAATCACTGGAGACACATTGGACCTGACGGATATGACAGATATATTTAGAAGTCTACATCCTGAGGCCAGGGAATTAACTTTCTTCTCAAGTGCGCATGGCACACTCTCCAAAATAGATCACATACTGGGACATAAAGAAGGCCTCAATAAATATAAAAGAATTGAGATCATACCATGCACACTATCAGATCATAATGCTTTGAAACTTTAAATCAATCACAGGAAGAAGTCTGGAAAACCTCCAAAAACATGGAGGTTAAAGAACACCCTACTACAGAATGAATGGGCCAATCAGGCAATTAGGGAAGAAATTAAAAAATATATGAAAACATATGAAAATGAAAATACAACAATCCAAAATCTATGGGATGCAACAAAGGCAGCCCTAAGAGGAACGTACATTGTACTCCAGGCCTATTTCAAGACATGAGAAAAAGTGCAAGTACAAAATCTAACAGCTCACCTAAAGGAGCTAGTGCAGAGCAACAAGAGCGCCCTAAATGCAGTAGAAGAAGAGAAATTGTAAATATCAGAGTAGAAATAAACAACATAGAGATCAAAGAAAATAATTGAACAGATCAATGAAATCAAGAGTGGTTTTTTGAAAATATACACAAAATTGACAAACCTTTAGCCAGACTTCTCAAAAAGAAAAGAGAGAGCACTCAAATAGACAAAATCATGAATGAAAATGGACTTATTACAGCCAACCCCTCAGAAATACAAACAATTATCAGGGAATTCTATGAAAAATGATATGCCAACCAATTGGACAACTTAGAAGTAATGAACAAATTCCTAAACGCATACTCACTACCAAAATTCACACCGGAAGAGACAGAAAACCTCAACAGACCCATAACTAGTGAAGAAATCGAATCAGTTATCAAAAATCTCCCAACAAATGAGAACCCTGGACCTGATGTCTTCCCTGAGGAATTCTACCAGACATTTAAAACAGAATTAATACTCATTCTTCTCAAGCTATTCCAAAAAAATAGAAATAGAAGGAAAACTTCCGGACTCATTTTATGAAGACAGCATCACTCTGATTCCCAAGCCAGACAGAGATCCAGCAAAAAAAGAGAACTACAGGCCAATATCCTTCATGAATACGGATGCAAAAATCATCATCAAGATACTTGCAAATCGAATCCAACAGCACATAAAAAGAATTATCCACCAAGATCAAGTGGGATTCATTCCTGGGTTACAGGCTTGGTTCAATATTCGCAAATCAATCAATGTGATACATCACATCAACAAAAGAAAAGATAAAAACCATACGATCCTGTCCATAGATGCAGAAAAAGCATTCGACAAATTACAACATCCCTTCTTAATAAAGACCCTTGAGAAAGTTGGGATAGAAAGATCTTATTTAAACATAATGAAATCCATCTATGAGAAGCCCTCAGCTAACATCATCCTCAAAGGGGAAAAATTAAGAGCTTTCCCCCTGAGATCAGGAACACGACAGGGATGTCCACTCTCACCACTGTTGTTTAACATAGTGCTGGAAGTTCTAGCGTCAGCCATCAGACAACAAAAGGAAATCAAATGCGTCAGAATTGGCAAAGAAGAATTCAAACTTTCACTTTTCACAGACAACGTGATACTCTACATAGAAAACCCGATAGACTCCTCCAGAAGCCTACTAGAATTGATCCAGGAATTCAGCAAAACTGTAGGGTACAAAATCAATGTACAGAAATTGTTTGCATTTTTATACACCTATAATGAAGCAACAGTAAGAGAAATCAAGAAACTGATCCCATTCACAATTGCACAAAAAACCATAAAATACCTAGGAATAAACCTAACCAAGGATTCAAGAGATCTGAATGATGAAAACTATAGAAAACTTATGAAGGAAATTGAAGAAGACTAAATAAATGGAAAAATATTCCATGCTCATGGATTGGAAAAATAAATATAGTTAAAATGTCATTACTATCCAAAGCAATCTACACATTCAATGCAATTTCAATCAAAATTGCACCAGCATACTTCTCAAAACTAGAGCAAACTATTCAAAAATTTGTATGGAACCACCAAGAACCCTGAATAGCCAAAGTGGTACTGAAAAATAAAACCAAAACGGGAGGTATCACCATCCCAGACTTTAGCCTCTACAAAGCTGACATCATCAAGACAGTATGGGATTGGTTCAAAAATAGACACATAGACCAATGGAATAGTATTGACAATTCCGAATTGGACCCAAAAGTATACAGCCAACTAATCTTTGACAAAGCAGGAAAGAATATCCAATGGAAAAAAGACAGCTTCTTTAACAGATGGTGTTGGGATACTGGACAGCTTCATGCAGAAGAATGAAACTAGATCATTTTCTCACACCATACATAAAAATAAACTCAAAATGGATAAAGGACCTGAACGTGAGACAGGAAACTATCAACACCCTAGAGGAGAAAGCAGGAAACAACCTCCTTGACCTCCACCGCAGCAACTTCTTACTTGACCCATCCCCAAAAGCAAGGGAATCAAGAGTAAAAATAAATTTTTGGGACCTCATCAAGATGAAAAGCTTCTGCACAGCCAAGGAAACAACCCACAAAACTAATAGGCAACCAACGGAATGGGAAAAGATAGTTGCAAATGACATATCAGATAAAGGGTTAATATCCAGAATCTATAAGGAACTGACCAAACTCCACACCCGAAAACAAACAACCCAGTGAAGAAATGGGCAGAAGATATGAACAGACACTTCTCCAAAGAGGACATCCAGATGGCCAACAGACACATGAAACGATGCTCAGCATCGCTCC
>NW_024081822.1:297640-299984 GCF_003009895.1 Hyaena hyaena | reverse complement strand
CATTACTATCCAAAGCAATCTACACATTCAATGCAATTCCAATCAAAATTGCACCAGCATACTTCTCAAAACTAGAGCAAACTATTCAAAAATTTGTATGGAACCACCAAGAACCCTGAATAGCCAAAGTGGTACTGAAAAATAAAACCAAAACGGGAGGTATCACCATCCCAGACTTTAGCCTCTACAAAGCTGACATCATCAAGACAGTATGGGATTGGTTCAAAAATAGACACATAGACCAATGGAATAGTATTGACAATTCCGAATTGGACCCAAAAGTATACAGCCAACTAATCTTTGACAAAGCAGGAAAGAATATCCAATGGAAAAAAGACAGCTTCTTTAACAGATGGTGTTGGGATACTGGACAGCTTCATGCAGAAGAATGAAACTAGATCATTTTCTCACACCATACATAAAAATAAACTCAAAATGGATAAAGGACCTGAACGTGAGACAGGAAACTATCAACACCCTAGAGGAGAAAGCAGGAAACAACCTCCTTGACCTCCACCGCAGCAACTTCTTACTTGACCCATCCCCAAAAGCAAGGGAATCAAGAGAAAAAATAAATGATTGGGACCTCATCAAGATGAAAAGCTTCTGCACAGCCAAGGAAACAACCCACAAAACTAATAGGCAACCAACGGAATGGGAAAAGATAGTTGCAAATGACATATCAGATAAAGGGTTAATATCCAGAATCTATAAGGAACTGACCAAACTCCACACCCGAAAACAAACAACCCAGTGAAGAAATGGGCAGAAGATATGAACAGACACTTCTCCAAAGAGGACATCCAGATGGCCAACAGACACATGAAAAGATGCTCAGCATCCCTCCACATCAGGCGAAATACAAATCAAAACCACACTGAGGTACCACCTCAAGTCAGTCAGAGTGGCTAAAATGAGCAAATCAGAGAACTCGAGGTGCTGGGTAGGATGTGGAGAAACGGGCACCTTCCTACACTGTTGGTGGGAATGTAAACTGGCGCAGCCCCTCTGGAAAACAGTGTGAAGTTTCCTCTAAAAACTAACAATAGAACTCCCCTAAGAGCCAGCAATAGCACTGCTAGCAATTTACCCAAGTGATATAGGAATGCTGATGTATAGGAGCACATGGAACCCAATGATCATGGCAGCACTCTCAACAATAGCCAAGAGATGGAAAGATCCTAAGTTTCCATCAATGGACGAATGTATTAAGAAGATGTGGTTAATCTATAAGATGGAATACTATATGGCAATGAGAACGAATGAAATCTGGCCATGTGTAGCAACATGGCTGGTCCTTGAGTGTGTTATGCTGATCGAAATAAATCAGGCAGAGAAGGACAAATAGCATATTTTTGCAAGTATAGGAGGATTAGGAGGAACTTAATGTGGACCGTGGGGGAGAAGAAGCGCGGAAATAGTGGAGGAGGGGGAGAGAGGCAAACCATGAGAGACTCTTGAATGCTGAGAACAACCTGAGGACTGATGGGTGTGGAGTGGGAGGGTGGCGATGGGCATGGAGTGGGGCACTTGTGGGCATGAGTACTGGGTGTTACATGGAAACCAACTTAACTATAAACTATCTGTAAAAATAAATTAAAAAAAGAAATAAAAAAATAATCATTTTTACGGTTTGCACACACAAAAAAAGAATGAATAGGATAAGCAATAAGTTATAGAAGAAATGAAAAAGTAAATGGAATCCTATAAAAATGAAAACAAGACAGCCCAAACCTCTGGGATGCAGGAAAGTAAGTCATAAAAGGGTAGTGTATAGCAAGCCAGGTCTTCCTAAAGCAGGAAGAAATGTCTCAAATATACAACCTAACTTTACGGAGAGAGGGCAAGATGGCGGAGAAGTAAGGAGCTCCGTACTTGCACTCGCGCCCATACATCACACAGAAAAGATCCGAAGACATTGGAAACCTTACAAAACCTGAGAGATTGGGAGAAAAAAGACGCAGAA
Organism: Hyaena hyaena; assembly: GCF_003009895.1. Taxonomy (NCBI): domain Eukaryota; kingdom Metazoa; phylum Chordata; class Mammalia; order Carnivora; family Hyaenidae; genus Hyaena; species Hyaena hyaena. The sequence continues at coordinate 298,018 of NW_024081822.1, read as the reverse complement.
TCCACTGAGAGAGCCTTCTAACCGGACTCCGGCTTAGAACACCCTGCGGGCAAGCCCCCGCCCATGCGCGCCAGCCCGACCCAGAGAAGGAAGCAGCGATTCTGACTCCGCTCCCAGAGCTCGGCAGGGAGCCTGGAATTGCCCGAGGGGGTTGCCTGGGAAGCTGTGTCTAAGGCAACTTCAGCGGGTCGCACAGACGGGGATTTGGAGATTGGAACTGCCCTGCGTTGAAGAGTGCAACCAACTTCGGCTGCGCACCTGGTACGGGGAGTTTACACCCCCAAAAGAGTGAGGAGCAGCGCTTGCTTCGAGAAGGGACTGGAGCACCGTCACTCTCCTCCCCACAACCGCCGAGGCAGAGCTCCCGCCTGAGGCATT
>NW_024081822.1:241838-291684 GCF_003009895.1 Hyaena hyaena | reverse complement strand
CAAATACCATATGTTTGCACGTATAGGAGGATTAGGAGGAACTTGACGGAGGACCAAGGGGGAGAAGAAGGGCGGAAATGGTGGGGGAAAGGGAGAGAGGCAAACCATGAGAGACTCTTGAATGCTGACAAAAACTGAGGACTGATGGATGTGGGGGGGAGGGGGGGATGGGCATGAAGGAGGGCACTTTGGGGATGAGCACTGAGTGTTATGTAGAAACTAATTTGACAATAAACTATTTGTAAAAAAAAAAAAATAAAAAATAAAGTTACATCTCAAAAAAAAAAATAAAAAAAAAAAATAAAAAATAAAAAAAAATACAACCTAACTTTACACCTAAAAGTCCTGGAAAAAGAACAGCAAATAAAGTCCAAAATGAGTAGCGGATGGGAAATGATAAAGATTAGAGCATAAATGGGGCACTGGGTGGCTCAGTCGGTTAAGCGTCTGCCTTGGACTCAGGTCATGATCTACGGTTCGTGGGTTCGAGGCCCGTGTTGGGCTGTGTCCTGACAACCAGCTCAGAGCTTGGAGCCTGTTTCAGATTCTGTGTGTCCCTCTCTCTTTGACCCTCCCCGCTCACAATGTCTCTCTCTCAGAAATAAATAAAACATTAAAAAAAAAGATTAGAGCATAAGTCAATGATATCAAAATGAAAACATACAAACAAACAGAACAGATCAATAAAACCAGGAGCTGATTCTTTGAAAGAATTAAAACAATAGATAACACCCTAGCCAGATGGATTAAAAAGAAAAAGGACCAAAATAAATAGAATCATGAATGAAAGAGGAGAGACCACAACAAACACTGCAGAAATGCAAACAATAATAACAGAATATTATGAGCAATTATATGACAACAAATTGGGCAATCTAGAAGAAATGGACAAATTCCTAGAAACATATAAACTGCAAAACCTGAAACAGGAAAAAATAAAAAATTTAAACAGATCCATAATCAGTAAAGAAATTGAATCAGCAATAAAAAATCTACCAAAAAACAACAGTCCAGGGCTGGATGGCTTTCCCGAGGAATTCTACCAAACATTTAAAAAAGAGTTACCACGTATTGTTTTGAAGGTTTCCCAAGAAAGCAGAATTGGAAGGAAAACTTCCAAAGTCATCCTATGAGGCCAGCATTACCTTGATTCCAAAACCAGACAAAGACCCCAATAAAAGAGTAAGTACAGGCCATTTCCTTGATGAACATGCATGTAAAAATTCTCAACAAGATACTAGCAAACCAGATCCAACAATACATTAAAAGAATTATTCACCATGATCAAGTGAAGTTTATCCTTGGAATGCAGGGCTGGCTCAATATCCAGATATCAATCCATGTGATACATCACATTAATAAAAGAAAGGATAAGAACCACATTATTCTCTCAATAAATGCAAAGAAAGCATTTGACAAAATGCTTTCTTGATAAAAATACTCAAGGAAGTAGGGATAAAAGGATATCTCAAGGTTATAAAAGCCATATATGAAAGACCCATTGCTAATATCACCCTCAATGGAGGAAAACCGAGCACTTTCCCCCTAAGGTTAAGAATAGGACAGTAATGTCCACTCTCACCACTGTTGGAAGTCCTAGCCTCAGCAATCAGACAACACAAAGAAATAAAAGACATCCAAATCAGCAAGGAGGAAGTCAAACTTTCACTCTTCACACACAACATGTTACTCTATGTGGAAAACCCAAAAAAGTCCACCAAAAACCTACTAGAACTGATGACATAAATTCAGAGAAGTCACAGGATATAAAATCAATGTACAGAAATCAATTGAATTTCTTTAAGTTTTTTTTAATGTTTTTCTTTTAAGAGAGAGAGAGAGCACAAGTTGGGAAGATGCATAAAAGGAGACACTGAGTCTGAAGCAAGTTCCAGGCTCAGAGCTGTCAGCACAGAACCAGATATGGAGCCCGAACTCATGAACTGGGAGATCATGAGCTGAGCTGAAGTCCAATGCTCAACCAACTGAGCTAACTAGGTACATTTCTATACACCAATAATGAGGTTGCATTTCTATACACCAATAATGAGGCAGCAGAAAGAAAAATCAAGGAATTGATCCCATTTACAATTGCACCAAAAACCATAAAATAACTAGTAAACCTAACCAAAGAGGTAAAAAATATATTAAATGAAAACTATAGAAAGCTTATGAAAAAAATTGAAGACTGTACAGAAAAATGGAAAAACATTACATGCTCATGAATTCAAGAACAAATATTAAAAGATCGATACTACCCAAATAACTCTATATATTCAATGCAATCTCTATCAAGGTAACACCAGCGTTCATCACAGAGCTAGAAAAAAACTATCCTAAAATTTGTATGGAACCAGAAAAGACCCAGAATAACCAAAGCATCTTGAAAAATAAAACCAAAGCTGGAGGCATCACAATTCCAGATATCAAACTGTATTATCAAGTTGTAATCTTCAAGACAGTATCGTACTGGCACAAAAGCAGACACATTGATCAATGGAACAGAATAGAGAACACAGATTTGGACCTACAAATGTATGGCCAACTAATCTTGACAAAGCAGTAAAAAAATATCTAATGGAAAGAAAATCAGTCTCTTTAGCAAATGTTTTTGGTAAAACTGGACAGCGACAGAGAGAATGAACACGGACCATGTTATTACACTATACACAAAAATAAGCTCAATGTGGATGAAATACCTAAATATAATACAGGAAGCCATCAAACTCCTAGAGGAGAAAAGAGGGAACAACTTCTTAGACCCAGGCATGTAACTTCTTTCTTGACATGGTTCTCGAGGTACGGTAATAAAAGCAAAGATGTATTATTGGCACCTCATCAAGATAAAAAGCATCTGCACAACGAAGGAAATAATCAGTAACCTAAAAGGCAACTGACTGAATGGGAGAAGATATTTGCAAATGACATGTCTCATAAAGGGTTAATATCCAAAAATCTATAAAGAATGTATGAAATTCAACACCCAAAAACAAATAATTCAGTGAAGAAATGGGCAAAAGACATGAATGGACACTTTTCCAAAGAAGACATCCAGATGGATAACAGACACATGAGAAAATGCTCAACATCACTAATCATCAGGGAAATACAAATTGAAACCACAATGGCATAACACCTTATCCCTGTCATAATGGCTAAAATGAACAACTCATGCAACAACAGATGTTGGCAAGGAGGTGGAGAAAGAGGAACCCTTTCATACTCCTTGAGGGAATGCAAAGTGGTACAGCCACTCTGGGAAACAGTATGGATGTTCCTTAAAAAATTGAAAATAGAACTATCCTATGACCCAGCAATTACACTACAAGATATTTATCCAAAGGATATAGAAGTACCGTTTTGAAGGGATACCTGCACCTCTATGTTTATACCAGTGCTATCAACAATAGGCAAAATATGGAAAGAACCCAACTGTCCATCGACTGATGAATGGATAAAGAGGAGGTCATATATGTATACAATGGTATATTACTCCACAGTCAAAAAGATTGAAATCTTCCCATTAACAACAACGAGGGTATAACTAGTGTGTATCATGCTAAGTGAAATAAGTCAGTCAGAAAAGCCAAGTATCATATGACTTCACTCGTATGTGGAATTTAAGATACAAAACAGCTGAACATAGGGAAGGAGAGCAAAAATAATATAAAAACAGAGAGGTAGACAAACTGTAAGAGAATCTTAAATACAGAGAAAAATACTAATGGTTGCTATAGGGGTGTTGGGTGGGGGGATGGTCTAAATGGGAAAGGAGCATTAAAGAGGACATTTATTGGAATGAGCACTGGATGTTATATGTATGTGAGAAATCACTAATTCTTACTCCTGAAATCATTATTACACTATATTTTAACTAAAGTGGATGTAAATTTAAAAAAAATAATAGTAAATAACAAAAGAAGCAAAAAAAAAAACACATAGTACTGGAAGTCATAGCCTCATCAATCAGACAACAAAAAAGAAATAAAAAGCATCCAAGTTGGCAAGGAAGAAGTCACAACTTTCCCTATTTGCAGATGACATAATTCTCTCTGTAGAGAACTTATAAGACTCTACCAAAAAATTGCTAGAACTAATACATGAATTGAGGAAATTTACAGGGTATAAAATCTATGTACTGAACTCTGATGTATTTCCATACACCAAAAATGAAGCAGCAGAAAAAAAAATCAAGCAATTGCGCCATTTAAAACTGCACCAATAACCATGTCTAGGAATAAACCTAACCAAGTAGGTAAAAGACCTGTAGTCTGAAAATTATAGTACACTTATGAAAGAAACAGAAGAGAGTACAAGGAAATTGGAAACATTTCATGCTCATGTATTGGAAGAGCAAACATTTTGAAAATATTTACACTACACAAAGGAACCTACACATTTAATGCAATCCCTCTTAAAATACCACCAACCTTTTTCACAGAGTTAGAAGAAACAATCCTACAGTTTGTTGAAAACACAAAAGACCCCAAATACCCAAAGCAACCCTAGAAAAGCAAAGCAAAGCAAAGCAAAGCAAAACTAGAGGCATCACTATCTGGGCTTCAAGCTGTATCCCAAAGCTGTCATGATCAATACAGTATGGTGCTGGCTCAAAAAGAGACAATAGACAAGAATAGAAAATCCATAAATAGACTCACAACTGGATGGTTAACTAATCTTTGACAAAGCAGGAAAGGATACCCAATGGGAAAAAGACAGTCGCTTCAACAAATGGTATTGGTAAAACTGGACAGCAACATGCAGAAGAATGAGCCTGGACCACTTTTTGACACCATACACAACAATACATTCAAAATGGATGAAAGGCCTGAATGTGAGACAAGAACCCATCAAAATCCTAGAGGGGAACAGAGTTGGCAACCTTTTTGATCTTGACTGTAGAACTTCTTACTTGACACATCGTCAGAGGCAAGGGAAATAAAAACAAGAACGAATTACTGGGACCTCATGCAGATAAAAACTTCTGCACAGTGAAGGAAAGAATCAACAAAACTAAAAGGCAGCGCCCAGAGTGGGAGAATATATTTGCAAATGAAATGTATAATAAAGTGTTAGTATTCAAATTATATAAAAACCTTAACAACCTCAACATTCCAAAAACAAATAATCCAGTTAAGAAATGGGCAGAAGACATGAATAGACAGTTTTCCAAAGAAGATTTTTGGATGGCAACAGACACTTGAAAACATCCTCAACATCATTGATCACCAGAGAAATACAAAGGAAAAACACAATATGATATCACCTTACATTTGTCAGAATGACTAAAATTAACAACACAGAAAACAACAAATATTGGTGAGGATGAAGAGAAAGGGGAGCCCTCTTAAACTGTTTTTGGGAATCCAAACTGCTGCAGTCACTCTGGAAAACAGTATGGAGATTCCTCAAAAAATAAAAAAATAAAAATAGAGCTACCTTATGACATAACAATTGCACTACTAGGTATTTATCCAAAGGATACAAAAATGTTGATTCGACGGTGCACATGCACCCCAGTGTTTATAGCAGCCTTATCAACAGTAGCCAAAATATGGAAAGAGCCTAAATGTCCATTGACTGATGAATGGATCAAGAAGATGTGGTGTACACACACACACACACACACACATACACACACACACACACACACACTGAAATAGTACTTAGTCATCAAAAAGAATGAAATCTTGCCATTTGCAACGGTGTATGTGGATGTAGAGTGTATTATGCTAAGGAAAGTAAGTTGATCAGAGAATGAGAAATACCATATAATTTCACTCATATGTGGAATTTAAGAAACAAAACAGATAAACATAGGGGAAGGGAAACAAAGAGAGAAGGAAACAGACCATAAGAGACTCTTAACGATAGAGAACAAACTGAGATTTAATGAAGAGTTCGGTGGGGAATGGGCTAAAAGTGATGGGTATTAAGTAGAGCACTTGTTATGATGAGCACTGCGTGATACATGTAAGTGATGAACCACTAAATTCTACTCCTGAAACCAATATTACACTACAGGTTAACTAAGTAGAATTTAAATGAAAAGTTGAAAAAAATCATGCACTTTTAGGGGTTACATTCTGATAGGAAAACAACTGTACACCTATTAACCAAGTAAATTATATAGTATGTTAGAAGATGACATATGTTATAGAAAAGACATAAGGTGACATGGAGTAGATTAAGGTAATAAATGTTTATTGACCATGTGATTTCTTTGTGAATTGCCTGTTCATAATTTTTATCAAGTTTCCTATGGACTGTTTTTTATTTATTATTTTTTATTTTTTTCTTTTTTAATAGTTTATTGTCACGTTGGTTTCCATATAACACCCAGTGCTCATCCCCAAAAGTGTCCTCCTAATTTAAAATATTTAAAATTTCAAAAACCATCACATGCAAAGTGGAAGAAAATGCATTGTATTTTTGTTATCTCATTCATTTTAAGTGACAAAGTTTGTAGCTTAATCTCATTTTCTTCCACTTTGCATGTGATGGTTTTTGAAATTTTAAATATTTTAAAATGAATAAAATATATATGAATATTAAAACATTTTCATATTTTAAAAATCACATTTATTGTTTTCCCTTCAATAATTGTGGTGTTTGGGGTTTTTTTGCCTTGAAATGAAATTTTACCCATTTTCATAGGATAAAACATAAACATTAACTACTATTTCATATTCTAAGTTTTACAAATGTTACTTTCCAAGTTTAAGGATTACCTATTTTTCCGCATGGAATTTATTATCTGTGTAAAGTGTGTTAAAGGGATTTAAATTTATTTTTGACATATGGCAAACATATCGCTGCAGCACCATTTATTGAATAAAATGTCTTTTCATCATTCATCTGAAATGTCACTTCTATTATGATTCAAGTTTCCTATATGCAAACATATTTCTAGGTCTTTACGCTATTTTGTTTTGATCTCCCCCTTTCCATCCTTGAACCCCATACAAATTACTTTCCAGAGTTGCCAGAGGTGATTCTGTTTAAATATGACACAAGTTATGCTTTGCCTATGCTAAAAATTCTCAAATGGCTCCTTATCATATTCAGTGTATAAGCAAAATTTCATTCTAAGACCTCCAATTATCTAAGCTATCTGCTTCTCCCATATCCTCATCACCTCTCTGAACTCACTTCCTGATATTCTCTACTTTACTCAATCAGCTTCAGCAATGATGGTATCCTTTGTGTTCCTTGAATATGCCAGGTTTACCCCTGGCTGCAACCTCAACACTTGCTGTTGTTCTAAGTGGAGTATTCCTTCCCCAGACAGCCATAGGGCCAGGTCTCTAATTGCTTTCAGGTCTTTACTCAAGAGCCATGTTCTCAGTGAGATCTTCTCTGGACCTCCTATTTATCCCATTTCAGCTTTCTACCTGAAATTCCTATTCTCTATTCCTTGCCTTATTTATCTTTTCTTCTTAACACTTACCATTTAAAAAATAATTTGTACTCTCCTTATTGCATCTTGGCTACTATCTGTCTCCCACAGTAAAATGTAAGCCTCATGAGGGTAAGATTATTTTGTTTCTTTTGTTCATTACCAAATCATCAATACCTGTACCTAGCAGACTGCCTGGCAGAGAGTCCACATAAAGAAAGTATTGGCAGCATAAAGATAAAAGAAATGAATTCAAAGGCAGATGGGGTGAAGTAAGCCAAAAATGGGGCTTGGTAGTTTCCCATGGATCTATCCCCAAAGCTATAAATGCAAATGCCTTTAGAGAACAACTGGGATTTTTATTAGAGTGAATCAGGCCAACTAGGTGTATGCCCAAGCATTCACAGCCTAGAATGGGCTGAGCCCTTTCTCAGACCCAGCTGCTTGTATCCTTGTTGGAATGTGGGTCTTAATTTTCAGTTTATTTTTTAATGTACATCATAAATATGGATTTTTGTAAGATGAAATCTCCCAAATGTCTAAGTAGCTAATTTTAAAGTAGCATATAAATCACCAGGATCAAACAAAACATGACAGCTGTCTGAAACATGAAACACCTACATGAAACACATGTAGGTGTTTGCTAGAGTAAACTGTGATGTATAAAAGAAAACTGTGGCCTGCCATGGTGAGATGGGCTTGCTTTGTGTAGTTCTTCAGGCAAACAACTTCAGGTCATGTTGGGCTATACTTTATTTTGATTTCTGGAAGCTCTCTGACTCTCCCTTTCCTATGCATGGAGGCAGGGAAGCCTGGGTGTGGGGGGGTCACCTTAATTCTTTTAGGGCAGGGCTATATTTTAGTGAAGTTTAGGGTGGGGAAACCAGAGAGAAGGTTTTGGTGTTTTTTTTTTTTTTTTTTTTAGAGAGAAGGTTTTGAAGGGAATTTCCTCAGCGGTACTGGGAAAGGCATGGAGGAGAAAAAGAGGACATAGACCCATGTGCTAGGACACAGTATTTTGGAGGGACTTTATTGGGATTATTGCACCCTCTTACCCACCAACCACCATCCCTCTATGTAGCATTATACAGTTGAAGGAATTAGTTACACAAAATCACAACTTGTAGCCCAATAGCTCCATGCCATTCATTTCACCTGGAAACAGAACTGAACAAACGTCCATCACAGCTTCCTTGTGTACTTGGGGTGGGCAAGGCTGGCCGGGAGGTATCTGTAAAAGATCGGCAGCCACCTTATTTATAGGAATATATCCTGAATGGGGCTTTTGGGGCCAGCAGACATGTACTTGGAGGATCACTGAGTGCTGCCACCTGAGCTTTCAGGAAGCCTCTGAGAGAAACATAGACTGTCAAGTACTTCTCATGCCCTAGAGAGAAACACCAGGCTCAATCCTCTGATGCATCTCTTGTGTAGGGAGGCAAGGAACAGTGCAGTAGGAGATAGATGAGTGAGAGGATTGCTGTACCTGGGTTCAGCAAGGTTTTATTTTTCTGCATAAAATACTTTCCAAAGGCAAGGTGGCACATCTCTTAAGTAGTGAGTGCCCCACCAATCCATTCCTCAAATGCATTTGTTTATCCATTGCAGGGACAATAAACCAGGACCATCAGGTCCAAGATTTACTGCACCTGTGTCCTCTGGGAAATGTGAGGAGCCACCCACAGCTTCTTGTTCATGGGGTGCCATGTTAAGTGTATTTAGGCTGAGGTTTGGGGCTCTGCTGAGCAGTTGTGGCATAAACTCCCTGGAATAAGAAAAGCTTTTTAGGTATATAGTTTGCTCCTGATTAAGTCTTGACTCATCCCTGTCAAAATGCCATTCTAGGGAACTTCCAACCCATTTGGCTTCTTTGGCAGCTGTCACATCCTTTCTGCACAGAGCCAGGGAAGGCAATGTAGACACTGCCAGAAGCCCAACTTTTTCCTGGGCCTTCCTATGTCTCATGAGACCTACTCCCCACACCTCCTTTTCTGTATTCTCACTTCTGTCAGTCTTTCTGCTTGGAGTTCTTTCTTCCTCAGTGTTCCTCCCTTTCTGGCTCCTTACTCATGCACAGGCCTTCCCTTTGAGTATCCTTCAGATTCCTGCCAACTTCCTCCGCTCCCCCTTGCTCTGCACCTCTTCTAAGCTTTTTTTGAGCCCCCCTCTACTCAAAGCATTTTGTTTGTTTTCCTCTAAGCCCCAAGATCTCACTCCCCATCTGTTATTCTCCATCCCCTCCCAGTTGGGTATCTCTCTCCCTCAGGCTATCCCTCCCCCAAGTAGCCTCTCCATTTCTGGCCCTGCCTCACCTCTTCCTAAGTAATCACCTCCACTTCTCCCTCTCCTCACAAACCATCTCCAGTTCCTTCTCCTTCCCCTTCTCTAGACCAGATCAGCTAAGTCATATTCCATTTTTAGATGACTGATTATGATACTAGCCGAACTTTATCCATAGCCTAAATTTACAGCTGTTCCTTCCTTTCATGCCCCATCGACCAAACACATCCAATATTTTCAACAAGACAAATTCCTTACACACAAGTATGTCATGTCCACATACATTTGTATTATTCAGAACAAATAACCGTTATGCTAGCTTAGATGTTGGGTTAATAGGAAATGCACTTAAGTTTAAATACACTGAAAAGTAAAATTTTTGTGTGTATCCAAAACATTTTTGCCCCTACAAATGTTGCAAAGTTAACTCTAATAGTTATGACTTTTTCACCAAATCATAGACATAGATATGGAAATCATCATCAAACTTGATGAAATACACAGATGGTTTGGCTTCGACTTGGTGAATGACCTTGCCTGTCCTTTTGGAGCCATCTTCTTTGGTATATTCCACATGTTTACCTATTAGGCCATCTATAACTCCTTCTGGCTCCCTTTCTGCTGGAGGAGACTCACTGGACTCTGGGATGATACGGAGGTCTCCTTCTCTGTAATCATCTAGAAGCTGGTACATGTACAAGACAGGATCCTTCTCATAGGTAATATAAAACCAGGCTTTCATGATAGGTGCTTGGGCTAAGACCATTCCCCTCCATTCATCTTTGGAACCATGCTCACCCTCAAACATATGTTCCACAGCTTTACCAATTATGGTATTTGCAAAGTGCACATCTCTGACTCCAGAAAATGGCACCTTATCAGGAAGGATTTTAAGCTTTAAAATCCTTTCATCTCTGTGAAGTTCCAATCCATAGACACAGTCAATTCCATCATATTTGACCAGGTAAAGAGAGGGGTTGATAGGCACCTGATCCAGAACCGTTCCTTTCCACTGGGTGATGGGCTCATTGCCTTCCTTCCATCCGTGTGAAATTCTGCAGCCCACTATGTTCCTTCGGAGCTGGGATGAAGGTCTGCCCCTCTGCTTCTTTTGATAGGTCTTTTTCTTCCTCATACTTGCAGATCCGATGTGGTGATCATCAGTTTCCCTGGTTTGCTGCCCTGCAGCTGCCTTTTTGTGAAGGGTCTTCATACCTGCATGAGGAGGAAAGAGGCTAGGGAGAAATATTTGGTATATTATAGTGTGAGATTTTTTCCCCTCTGTATTGCCAATTGCCTGGGCACCAGGGACATTCAGCCCAAATCATTCTAACGTATCCAGCAGGAATACTGGATCATATAATAGTCACAAAAGACTATTGTATGTTTGCCTTCAGTGCCCTTCCTCCAGGCTTCTTTGGCTGTACTGCAGGATTTGAGAGGTGGTGAATGTAGTGGTCCTGGTGGATAGAGGGAGCAGGCTCTTTTGCATAATGCCTGATCCTCTGTTGCCAGAGGAGGGCCCCCAAACCCAGTATGAATATTCACCGTTTCTTAGCCTCCACCTCATTACTCAATTTCTACTAATGTCACTCTGCTTGCTCCCTGCCTATCGCCATCTATTCTTAATCTCTTTTGCCTCCCGTCCTCATGCCTTATGCCTGGTGTTCACCTCTCCGTCTGTCTTTTCTTGGTCATCCCCATTTTCCTGCTAAGCACCCACAACAAACGTATTTTCATGCCTGGCTACCTTTGTATATCATCCAGGTGCTCTTCAGTCCCCCAAACACACACACACACACACACACACACACACACACACACACACACAGAGTCCCCAAATCACCCTTTTTAGTCTCCCTCACAACCCATCAGAGTACCGACTCCAATTTTCTTGCTGGACACCCACCAACCCCCATCCTTTGGTTTCCTAGTCCAGTGCCCACCTCCCCACGTCCGGGGATCGCGGGCCTCACGTGCCCAAATGGGCCACTTTGCTGAGCTGCCTCCGCTGTGAGCCTGTGGTGAAAGAGGATCAGCAGGCGATGAGTTGAGTGCTTGCGCGAGCTGAGAGGGGTGGATCCGTAGGGGAGAAGTTATCTTGGAGCGCAGCAAGGAAGGCAGAGATGGAGGCGGTGTCCCCAGCACCTGGCTCACAGGTCCTCAGCCTCACTGTTGGCTGCAGCTCTGCCACATCTGGCTCCCACCAGACACTGCCGCCGATGCAGTCTCCTCCCTCTTTCCATAGCGTAGCTTCCTGCCAGGGGAGAGGCCTCCCCTTCCTGCCAAACACCGCGCTCCCCCACCCCATGCCCAAGTCTCACAACCACCACTCCCCTAGGTCTGGGAGACTCTCCTTGGCTCCACCCATTTCCAAAGCAGTGAGCCTCCGGGTCCACACCCCCCCTCCCTTGGTGCCCCAGTCTCCTCACCACAGCTCCCACCTCTGTGCCCTTGTCCCATATGCTTTCTATCTTCTAGGAATCGCCTTTTCTTTTCCCCATGCCCACCTGGGGTTATTATTTATATACAGAAACTTGCCTTTCCTGTCATTAAAAGAGATTTGAGGTAGAAGGAGAGAAAAGTGCCTCAGTCTGCCATCTTGACCAAATTTCAAGATAATTTTTAGTGTCTGGTCATTACCAGACTTTACATCTTGAGGATATCCCCCCTTTTTTCCTCTCTTTTAAAATTCTTCCGCTGATTGTAAAAGAATTGCATACGCAGTGTGGACATTATGTAAAATTCAGAAAATTTATTTGAGTAAAATAATCCACTTCTCATTCCCCAAGGCTTGCAGCAAAAATATTAACGCTCTTTATATCCTTAGGCCTTTTTCTAATCTCCTACTAATCTAGGATTAGTTTGCAAAATTAGTCCTTAAAAATTCTTTGTACAATAAAAAAATTCTTTGTACAAACATTTTTATGACATTTGAAAATACAGTGTATACAGCATTAGAAATACTAAATACTCTCCATTCAAAATTAACTTTACTTATTTTTATTGAAGCCTTTACAAGTAGAAATAAGTTATTACTAATAAAATATAATTCTCTTTTATTCTTTTTTATTTAAAAATTTTTTAATGTTTTATTTATTTCTGAGAGATAGAGAAAGGCAGCATGAGCAGAGAAGGCTTAGAGAGAGAGGGAGACACAGAATCCAAAGCAGGCTCCAGGCTCTGAGCTAGCTGTCAGCACAGAGCCCGACATGATGCGGGACTCTAACCCACGAATAGTGAGATCATGACCTGAGCCAAAGTCAGACACTTAACTGACTGAGCCACCCAGGCGCCACAGTTCACTTTTATTCTTTAGCCCTAATTCTATTCATTTTTCTCTCTCTATTGTTTACAATCATCATTCAATTTTTGTAAATCCTAACAATCTTTAGATATATAGATTGTTAGGAATTAAATATGCTATGTATTACATATACTATATATGGTATATAATATATAAAATATATACTAAATATGGTATATACATTTGTGAATGGATATTGTGCATTTTCTGTATCATATTTATTTTTAAATATACTGTGGCTAGAAAAATAATAGTTCTCTTTCAATGGTCCACACCTGACATTTCTTGGAGATGGTTTAGATCATTATAAGCCAGGTGTATATACCATGCACCTCATAAGATTATTATTTCTCTATACTTTATAAAACTAACCAATCCTATACTTAGTTACAACCTTATCTGGTACTTCTTTTTTATTTAAATTATATAAATCCACTCTACAGATATTCAAGAAATATGTTCTATTTTTCTTAGTGGTTACATTGTCAGCAAGTCTGACAGAAAACTCTGATACTTCTCATAATCTAACTTAGCTTAATTTTAAACATAAGTTTTATCAAACATATGTTATTTTTCTGCAGCTTGTTTTTTAATGAATATTTGTTTTTCTGTAATTCATGTCATGTCTCTAACATTCTTTGTTACCTTTAAACTCTATAGCAGAATATACACATATGATGATATATAAATCCTGCTTATGAAGTTTTGCAAAGTAACTTTATCATTTTGCTTTCCTACCAGCATTGTAAAAGAGTTCTATTTGCTCTGAATCCTCCTCAGCATTTGGTTGTCAGATTTTTTTTTATATTAAACACATTCATTGGTGTGCACTGACCAGTTGCTTTATGGTCTTATTTTGTATTTTCCTAATGATTAATGGTGCTGAACATCTTTTCATAAGCATATTTTTCATTTTTATATTTTCTTTGTCTTTTCTGAATATTTGTCTTTAGAAAATAATTTATTTTTTTAAAGTTTATTTATTTTTGATAGAGAAAGAGTGAGCATGAGCGGGAGAGGGGTGGGGGGTGCAGAGGATCCAAAGCAGTCTCTGTGCTAACAGCAGAGAACCCAACACAGGGCTTGAACCCATGAACCATGAGATCATGACCTGAGCCTAAGTTGGATGCTTAACTGACTGACCCACCCAGAAGCGCATAAAAAACTGGGTCTATGTTTTCTTATTGTAGATTTTTTAGGGTTTTATATGAGTGATTTGTAAATATTTTTTTCTCCCTGTCTGTGGTTTGTCCTTGCAAACTTTTAACTGTGTTCTTCACAAAACAAAAGTTTTTAATTGTGATTAAGTGCAATTTTTTTTCTTTTATGGACTGTGCTTTGATTCTATAACTAAAACTCTTTGTGAAATCAATGGAGATTTTCTCTAACAGTTTCTTGTGTAAATTTTAGAGTTTTACACTTTACATTTAGGTCTATGATCCATTTTGAGTTAACTTTTGTTTAAAACATGAGGTATGTGTTGAGATTTGTTTCTTTGCATATAGTTGCCTGACTTTCTGACACCAGTCTTCTTAAGACTACCCTTTCTTCATTGAATTGCCTTTGCCCTTTGTCTAAAATCAGCTGGCTACATTTTGACTCTATTTTGGCCCCTTCTGTGTTGTTCCACTGAACAATTTGTCTGTCTATTCACCAAAA
The DNA here is from genome assembly GCF_003009895.1 of Hyaena hyaena. NCBI lineage: Eukaryota > Metazoa > Chordata > Mammalia > Carnivora > Hyaenidae > Hyaena > Hyaena hyaena. The sequence goes on along the minus strand of NW_024081822.1, from coordinate 277,039 downwards.
CCCACTCTTTTTCGCTCAGCTTTATTGACACATCGTTGACAAAAATATAGTGTATATTTAGGTTGTACCGCATGATTTGTAAAAGGTGTGCAATGTGGCATTTTAATATACATACATTGTGAAAGGATTACTGCAATCAAGTCAGTTAATACATTCATCACCTAATGTAAATTCTTTTTATTTTTGGTAATAACCCACTTTCTTAATTACAGAGCTTTAGAATAAGTCTAGAAATTAGATAGTGTGAATTCCAATGTTCTTCCCCTGGTTTTTTTTTTTTCCTCTTTTAATATACTTATTTGGCTATTCTATTAACTTTGACTTAATGTACACATTTTATTTCTTTATTTTTTAATGCTTATTTTTGAGAAGGGGAGAGAGAGAGAGAAAGACAGGGAAACAGAGTGCGAGTGGAAGAGGGGCAGAGAAAGAGAAAGAGAGAGACGGAGGGAGGGAAGGAGGGTGGGAGATACAGAATCCGAACCAGGCTCCAGGCCCCAAGCTATCAGCTTGTCAGCGCAGAGCCCAACATGGGGCTTGAACAAAAGAACTGTGAGATCATGACCTGAGGCAAAGACAGACGCTTAACCTACTGAGCCACCCAGGTGCCCCAACTTCATGTACAAATTTTAGAATAAGCTTGTTGCTATCTTAAAAAAAAAAAAAAAAAACAAACTCTAGGGGCGCCTGGGTGTCTTAGTCGGTTAAGCGTCCGACTTTCGCTTAGGTCATGATCTCGTGGTTCGTGGGTTCGAGCCCCGCGTCGGGCTCTTTGCTGACTGCCAGCTCAGAGCCTGGAACCTGTTTCAGTCTGTGACTCCCTCTCTCTCTGACCCTCCCCTGCTCATACTTTCTCTCCGTCTCTCTCTCTCTCCTAGAAATAAATAAAACATTAAAAAATTAAAAAAAAACTCTAGATGGATTTTATTCAGTCTGTAGATCAAACTGGGAAGAATTGACATCCCAACACTATTAGTATTCTACTTAAAAATCACGTGATATTTTTCCATTTACTTAGGTTTTTATTTTTTCATCAGTGTTTTGTATTTTTCTGCACACAAATCCTGCACATATTTTGCTTTCTTTATTCTTAAGATTGAATTTTTTGGTGCTAATATGAATGTAATTTTTAAATAATCTCATATTCCAATTGCTTAGTATCAGTATATAGAAATGTCATTAACTGTTTTATATTGGATCTATATCCTGCAAACTTGTTAAACTCATTTACTAATTTTAGGAGTTTTTTGATAGATGCTTTGGGATTTTTTACATAGACAATCATGGTCTGTGAACAGAGAGAGCTTTCTTTTTAAAGTTTTATTTATTACTTCCAAGTATGTGAGACTTTTTGAGGCATTTTGTATAATCAACTTTCTTTTCTTCTCTTTTGATTTTCTTGCTATTATTTATGTGAGTATAAAATATCTTAAATGGAGTCTTGATAGAATTATGACTTTTAAAAATATAATTTATTGTCATATTGGGTTCCATACAACACCCAGTGCTCACCCCAATAAGTGCCCTCCTCAATGCCCAAGGAATTACGACTTTTAAGATAGCACTTTATGAAATGTACATTATATACATATGAATTATGGAATTGGAAAGAATTTCGGAGCTGTGGTTTTACCTCCATCTTTGGCCGCTTTTCAGCTATCTTCAGTTATAGTTGGAGCTGATGACAATGGACAAGTTAGAACTTTTTCTTCCTTCAGGGCTTAGGAAGAATAAGGTCCCCATAGAGGCCCAGCCTATAGTAAGAATTTGACCTCTCTTGGGCTATTTCCTCTTACTACTGTCATCTAGCAGAACTACCATGAGATAAAGTTATAGGCATCCCACTGTCAATCCAGAACATGCTTCAAAGAAACAAGGCAAGAAAGGGGCACCTGAGTGGCTAATTGGTTAAGCATCCAACTCTTGATTTCAACTCAGGTCAAGATCTCATGGTTTGTGAGTTTGAGCCCTATGTCAGGCTCTCTGCTGACAGTATGGAGCCTGCCTGGGATTCTCTCCCTCTCTTTCTGCCCCTCCCCTCTTCCCTCCGGTGCTCTCTCTCTCTCTCTCTTTCTCTCTCCCTCTTTCTCTCTCAAAATAAATAAATAAACTTAAAATAAAAAGAAACAAGGCAAGAAAATGGGGGATCCAAAACCTCTCAGGCAGTATTTCTTGTTTCAGATCTTCTCTCTGCTTCATTTGTCATCATCATTATTATCATCATCGTCATCATCATTTTCCTCATCCCCATCATCATTATTGCCTTTATTTCTTATCTCCACTTCTCTATCTCTGCACTTTTCTTTTCTTTTCTTTTCTTTTCTTTTCTTTTCTTTTCTTTTCTTTTCTTTTCTTTTCTTTTCTTTTCTTTTCTTTTCTTTTCTTTTCTTTTCTTTTCTTTTCTTTTCTTTTCTTTTCTTTTCTTTTCTTTTCTTTTCTTTTCTTTTCTTTTCTCTCTCCTCTTTCCTTCCCTTCCTTTCCCTTTCTATTTTCCCTCTCTCATTGGCCTGGCTTGGACTTCTAGTATGATGCTGAAATGTAGAGGTGAGAGAAGTCATTCTTATTATTTTTAAAGATTCAGTCTTTCACTATTAGATATGATGTTGGTTGTAAATTATTTACAGATGTCTTTTATCACATTAAGGAAGTTTTATTCCATTTGTTGTTCACTGAAAGTTTTTTTTTTTACTGCAAATACATGTTTAATTTTGTCAAGTGCTTTCCTCCACTTATTGACATAATAATATATTTTTATTTTCTTATTTGTAAGGAGAATTAATTTCATTGATTCTTATAACAGCTTTATTGAGATATAATACATACACTATAACATTTGTCTTTTAAAGTCCTACAATTCAGTGGCTTTTAGTATTTTACCATATTGGGTAACCATAAGCACACTTAGTTTAAGAAATTTTCCATTACCTCAGGAAGAAATTTGTGTCCATTTGCAGTCATTGCCCATTTCTCAACAGAGCCCAAAGACATAGGCTTCCACAAATCCACTCTCTGTGTCTATAGGTTTGCCTATTCTAATCAATTTATATGGATAAATCATACCTTATGTGATATTTTGTATCTGGCTTCTTTCATTTAGCAAAATGATTTTTTTTTAATTTTTTTTAATGTTTTATTATTTCTAGGAGAGAGAGAGAGACAGCGTGAGCAGGGGAGGGTCAGAGAGAGAGGGAGTCACAGACTGAAACAGGCTCCAGGCTCTGAGCTGGCAGTCAGCACAGAGCCCGACGGCGGGGCTCGAACCCACGAACCGCGAGATCATGACCTAAGCGAAAGTCGGACGCTTAACCGACTAAGACACCCAGGCGCCCCTAGCAAAATGTTTTTTAAGGTGCATCCATTCTGTAGCCTGTATCACTTATCACTGAATTTATTTCCATATAAACATCCATTGCATAGAAATACCATACTGTTTATTCATTCATCAGTTGATCTACATTTGGGTGTTGTGAATAGCATTGCTATGAGTATTTGCATACCAGTATTTATGTAGACATAATGTGTTCATTTCTCTTGAATATACACTTAGGAGAGTCATATAGTAACCTAATGTTTAACATTTCAAGGAACTTCCACACTGTTTTCCAAAGAGACTGAACTATTCTTTATTCCCATCAGGAGTCTATGAGGGTTACAATTTCTCTACATCCTAACTAACACTTGTTATTTTTAAATCATTTTATTAATGGCTAATGCTATTTAGCATCTTTTCCTGCACTTTCTGTCTACTTCTATATCTTCTTTGGAGAAATGTCTATTCAAATAGCTTGCCCATTTTTAAATTTTTTTTTTGCCGTAAAATTTTAATGTTCTCAACCTAACAACCAACTGAGAAAAAAGCACTACAGATGTCTTTATACTTCTCTCATTTTCAAAAATATCATTCCTGTGAGAAATGAATCTGATCCTGCTTGATGTTATGGTCCTATCAGTTCCAGCTCTACCTGTTGAACAACTTCCTGTAAACCACCTTTGCGATTTGTTGCAGCTCTTCATGAGGTACTTCACATCATAAATAAGTGGAAAAAATAACTGAAGGATCTCAAAGAAGTCAAATTCTTATTCAGGCAAGTTATAATTGGTCAGGATTTTGATTAAATTGCCAAAGTTATAACCAGTGTGAAATTATAACCATTTGATCCCTTTGCAGAGGACCACTCTGATGTCATAAGAAGTTCTGTGAAGTAATGGGTTCCATTTCCTTCCTCACACTTTAGAAAATGGGTACCAGATGTTGTTATTATCACTATAGAGTCCTGGGCATACATGTACTCCATCAAATTAAATTTAAAATTAAACTACCAAGTTGAAGTTGCCGGAGGGTATTCTCTTTGCTCATTCATAAATGTCAGTCCTAGCCAACTTATATTTAAAAAGTATACATTACATTCCAATAGTTGGCTTTGCTCCTAAATTCTTGCAACCACACCTGGGTAATTGGTGTCCATAGCAGTGTAACACCTGGGTAATTGGTGTCCATAGCAGTGTAATTATATTTTAAGATAAATTGATTAATTTTCTTCATCTCTTCACTCAGGTTGCAAGCCCAAACTTCACAAGTTATTTGATTTTAATCTACAGTTGCTGCTGGCATAGTGAGAGCAGAAGGAGTCTAGATGCCAAGCATTAAAATGTTACACTTGATTGAAGATTTGTCTGTTTCATAATTTTTTTTTTATTTTTGTACTTGTGCCCTTGAGCTGGAACTCTTCTTCCTCATCCTCACCATAGAGACACCAACCATCTGCAGTGTAGGTGGCAATAGCTGAGGCAGAAGCAGGTGTTCTGAAGACATATCATGCCCAGGAATGGGGAAATTGGGTGCCAGCCTACACAACACCATGCTGCGCCCTTGCCTGTTGCACTCATATTTTTTCTTTATTATTTTTATTAATTTATTTATTTTAATATAATTTATTGTCAAGTTAGCTAACATGCAGTGTATACAGTGTGCTTTTGGCTTTATGGATAAATTCCCGTGATTCTTTGCTTACATACAACACCCAATGCTCATCTCAACAAGTGCCCTCCTCAATATGCATCACCTACTTTCCCCTCTCTGTCTTCCACCATCAATCCTCAGTTTGTTCTCTCTATTTAAGAGTCTCTTATGGTTTGCCCCCCTCCCTCTCTGTTTCAAGCTATTTTTTCACATTCCCTTCTCCCATGGTCTTCTGTTAAGCTTCTCAAATTCCACATATGATATCTGTCTTTCTCTGACTGACTTATTTCACTTAGCATAATTCCCTACAGTTCCATCCACCTTGTTGCAAATGGCAGGATTTCATTCTTTCTCATTGACAAATAGTATTCCAGTATATATATAATCTACATCTTCTTTGTCCATTCATCAGATGATGCACATTTGGGCTCTTTCTATAATTTGGCTATTGTTGGAAGCACTGCTATAAACATTGGGGTACCTGTGTCTCTGTGAATCGGCACTCCTGTATCCTTTGGGTAAATTACTAATAATATTGCTAGGAACCAGCTAGCAGTAGGGTAGGTATATTTTTAATTTTTTGAGGAGCCTCCACACTGTTTTCCAGAGTAGCACCAGTTTGAATTCCCACCAACAGTGTAAGAGAGTTCCCATTTCTCCACATCCTCACTAACAGCTGTTGTTTCCTGAGTTGTTAATTTTAGCCACTCTGACCAGTGTGAGGTGGTATCTCAATGTGGTTTTGACTTTTATTCTCTGATAATGAATGATGTTTCTTTTTATTATTGAATTACAAGAATTCTATATATTCTGTATATAAGTCCCTTATCAGATACATGATTTGCAAATATATTCCCTCATTTTTTCTTTAGTGTAAGATTTTTAAGCACAAATTAAAAAAAATAATGCTTATTTTATTTTTGAGAGAGAGAGACAGAGACAGAGAGAGAGACAGAGACAGAGAGACAGAGCTTGAACAGGGGAAGGCTAGAGAGAGACATACACACAGAATTCAAAGCAGGCTCCAGGCTCTGAGATGTCACTTCAAGCCCTGATGAGGGGCTCAAACTCGCGAACCATGAGATCATGACCTGATCTGAAGTCATATGCTTAACTGACTGAGCTGCCCAGGCACCTGAGATAGAAAATTTTTAAATTCTCAGGAATTCTAATCTATTTTTTTGTTGTTGTTGCTTGTGGTTCTTTATATATATATATATATATATATATATATATATATCTTAGAGAGTGTGAGTGAGCAGGGGGAAGGGCAGAAAAAGAGAGAGAGAGAGAGAGAGAGAATTCCAAGAAGAATCCTATGCTAAGCGTGGAGCCTGATGTGGAGTTCTATCTCATGACCATGAGATCATGACCTAGGCTGACATCAAGAGTTAGATGCTTAACCTACTGAGCCACCCAGGAGCCCCACTTGTGTTTTTTAAATGAATTTTCTATCATTTAATTCACTGGAGCAAAATGGAAGCCTTAAAATAAAATCCTTCTACTTCTGGCAAAATTAAATCCGAAAGAACTTATAGTCCACTTTTCTCACCATCCTCATTTCTTATTTTGTTCACTCTCAGTTGGAGTTGTTTCATTCACAAAAAGTTGCAATTCCTTTGTTCACAACTGTGGCCTGGAACATTTTCCACTGAGGTGGGTGAAGTTCCCTCAAACCCGTTCATAATTGGGCTGACCAAACTGATTTATCTCACTGCTCTGGATTTTTGAAGTTCATAACAATCAGGAGAACATACAATTATGTCAATGGATCCTACACCCACAAAATACAAACTAACGCCAAGTCATGACAGCAGTTTCTTTCCAACCAAAGTTATATCTCTAGATCTCAGCATTTGGTATAATCCAGACCACATTAGTGTTGGTAAATAACATAGCAAAGACTTAATCTTATCTTGAGAAGTGGGGATAAGTGAAGAAAATACCTGTTGTTTCCTGTTATTAATTTGAGCCAGCCTTATCGGTGTGAGTTGATATCTCATTATAGTTTTGCTTTCCATTTCCCTGATTATGAGTGATGTTTTAGCATTTTCCATGTGTCTATTGGTAATCTGTAGGTCTTCTTTGGAAAAGGGTCTATTCATGTTTTCTGCCCATTTTTAAATTGGATTATTCCTTTTCTGGGTGTTGGGTTTTATAAGTTCTTTATATATTTTATGAAATTAAACCTTTATCAGATGTATCATTTGCACATATCTTCTCCGATTCCAAAGGTTGTCTTTTTTTGTTTTTTACAAATAGTTTATTGTCAAGTTGGTTTCCATATAACACCCAGTGCTCATTCCCACAAGTGCCCTCCTCCATGCCCATCTCCCCCCTCCCCCCCACACCCATCAGTTCTCAGTTTGTTCTCAGTATTCAAGAGTCTTTCATGGTTTGACTCTCTCCCCCTCCCCCACTATTTCCTCCCTTCTTCTCCCCAATGGTCCTCCGTTAAGTTCCTCCTAATCCTCCTATACGTGCAAACATATGATATTTGTCCTTCTCTGCCTGACTTATTTCGCTCACCATAACACCATCAAGGTCCATCCATGTTGTTACACATAGCCAGATTTCATTGTTTCTCATTGCCATGTAGTATTCCATGGTATAGATAAACCACCTTCTTGATCCATTCGTCCGTGGATGGACACTTAGGCTCTTTCCATGTTTTAGTTATTGTCGAGAGTGCTGCTCTGAACATTGGGGTCCATGTGCTCCTATGCATCAGCACTCCTGTATCCCTTGGGTAAATTCCTAGCAGTGCTATTGCTGGGTCATAGGGGAGTTCCATTGTTAACTTTTTGAGGAACCTCCACACTGTTTCCCAGAGGGGCTGCACCAGTTTCCGTTCCCACCAACAGTGTAGGAGGGTGCCCGTTTCTCCACATCCTCGCCATCATCTAGAGTCTCTGATTTGCTCATTTTAGCCACTTTTACTGGCGTTGTCTTTTAGTATTATTGATTGTTTCCTTCCCTTTGCAGAAGCTTCCTATCTTGATGAAGAACCAATTGTTTATTTTTGCTTTTTTTTCCCTTTGCCTCCAGAGACATTTCTAATAGTGCTCGCTTAAGCAACACATATACAGAGACATATCTAGTAAGAATTTCCTATGCTCGATGTCAAAGAGGTTATGGCCTATGATCTCCTCTAGGATTTTCAGGTTTTCATATCTCACATTTAGGTCTTTATTACATTTTGAATTTATTTTTGTGTGAGAAAGTGGCCCAGTTTTATTATTTTGCATGTTGCTGTCTTGTTTTCCTACCACCAATTATTGAAGAGACTGTCTTTTTCCCATTGGATATTCTTTCTTTGTTAAAGATTAATTTATTATGTATAGGAGGGTTCACTTATGGATTTTCAATCTGTTCCATCGATTATGTGTCTATTTTTGTGCTAGTACCATATTGTCTTGATCACAACAGTTTTTAAATATTACTTGAAGTCTGGGGGTGCCTGGGTGGCTCAGTCAGTTGGGCGTCCGACTTCGGATCAGGTCATGATCTCACAGCTGGTGGGTTCAAGCCCTGCATCGGGTTCTGTGCTGACAGCTCAGAGCCTGGAGCCTCCTTCCGATTCTGTGTCCCCCACCACCTCTCTCTCTCTGCCCTTCTCCCACTCGCGATCTCTCTCAAAAATAAATAAAACATTTTTTAAAATTTAAAAAACAAAATAAACATTACTTTTTAAGTCTGGAATTGTGGTGCTTCCAGCTTTGTTTTTCTTTCTTAAAATTGCTTTGGCTATTCAGAGTCTTTTGTGTATTCATATAAATTATAGGATTGTTTGTTCTACCTATGTGAAAACTGGTGGTGGCATTTATGTGTAGATTGCTTTGGGTAATTTAAGCACTTTAACAACTTTCATTATTCAAATCCATGAACATGGAATGCTTTTCCATTTCATTGTGTCATCTTCAATTTCTTTCAGTAGTGTTTTATAGTTTTCAGCATACAGATGCTTTACCTCTTTGGTTAAGTTTATTCTTAGATATGTTTTTGGTGCCATTGTAAATGGTATTGATTACTTAGTTTCTCTTTCTGTTTCTTCATTATTAGTGTATAGAAATGCAACAAATTTTGGTACCTTGATTTTTGTATCCTGTGAATTTACTGAATTCATCTATCAATTCTAGCAATTTTTTGGTGGAGTATTTAGAGATTTCTGTATAGAGTAACATGTCATCTGCAAATAGTGAAAGGTAGAATTCTTCCTTGCTGATTTGTATTTAGTTTTTCTTTGTGTTGTATGATTGCTGTGGCTAGGACTTCTATTACTATGTTAAATAACAGTGGTGATAGTGGACATCCTTGTCTTGCTCCTGACCTTAAAGGAAATTCTCTCAGCTATCCACACGGACAATGATGTTAGCTGTGGAGTTTTTATATATGGCCTTTGTGATGTTGAGGTATGTTCCCTCTATTCATACTTGTTAAGGGTTTTTCTCATGAAAGGATATTGTACATTGTCAAATGCTCTTTCTGCATCTATTAAAGGGTCATATGGTTCTTATCATTTCTTCTATTAATGTGGTGTATCACATTGGTTGATTTGTGAATGCTGAACCACACTTGCAAGCCCAGGAATAAATCCCATTTGATCATGGTGAACAATTCCCTTAATGTACTGTTGGATTCGATTTGCTAGGAACTTTGTGACAATTTTTGTATCCAGCTTCATCAGGGATATAGGCCTGTAATTCCCCTTTTTAGTGGGGTCTTTGACTGGTTTTTGAATTAAGGTATTGCTGGCCTTGTAGAATGAGTTTGGATATTTTCTTTACATTTTTATTTTTTGGAACAGTTTGAGAAAATAACTATCACGTGTTTTTCTCTAAATGTCTGGTAGAACTCCCCTGTGAAGCCATGTGGCCCTGGACTTTATTTGTTGGGAATTTTTTGTTTACAGATTCAATTTCTTTGATGGTTATGGATCTGTTCAAGTTTTCTATATCTACCTATTTCAGTTTTGGTAGTTTGTATGTTTCTAGGAATTTACGCATATCTTCCAGATTGTCCAATATGTTAACATATAGGTTTTCATAGTTTTCTTACACTTGTATGTATTTCTACAGTGTTGGTTGTGATCTCTCCTGTTTCAGGTATAATTTTATTTATTTGGCTCCTTATTCTTTTCTTTTTTATAAGTATGGCTAGGGGTATATCAATTTTATTAATTATTTCAATGAACCAGTTTATATTATCTGTTCTACTGGGTTTTTTGTTTGTTTGTTTCTATATCATTTATTTCTTTTCCAATCCTTATTATTTACCTTCTCCTGACTTTAGACTTTCTTTGGTGATCCTTTGTAACCTTATATAAGGTTAGGTTTGTACTTGAGACTTTTCTTGCTTCTTGATATAGACTTGCATTGCTATATACTCTCCTCTTAGGACCAACTTTGCTCCATTGGAAAGGTTCTCAACTTTGATGCTTTCATTTTTGTTTGGTTAATGTACTTTTTAAATCTCTTCCTTAATTTCCTGCTTAAACCCATTCATTTTTGGTAGGAAGTTCTTTAACCACCACACATTTGTGATATTTCCATTGTGTGTGTGTGTGTGTGTGTGTGTGTGTGTGTGTGTGTCTGTGTGTTTGACTTCAAGTTTCATTCTATTTTGGTCTGAAAATATGCATGGTATGATCTCAATATGTTTGTACTTGTGAGCCAGTATGTGATCTATTCTGGAGAATGTTCCATGTGCACTCTAAAAGCATGTTTATTCATCATTATAATGAAATGTTCTGAATATATATGGGAAGTCCATCTGATCCCATGTGTCATTCAAAGCCATTGTTTGCTTGATGATTTTCTGCTTAGATGATCTCTCCATTAATGTAACGGGGATGTTAAAGTTCCTTACTATTATTATCAATGAACATCTTTATGTTTGTTATTGATTGATACATATATTTGGGTTATTCAAGTTGGGGGCATAAATATTTATAATTATTAGTTCTTGTCGATAGACCTCGTTATTATGATATAGTGCAGTTTATCTCTTGTTAGTCTTGCGTTTAAAATCTAGTTTCTCTCATATACGTATGACTACTCCAGCTTTTTTTTTTTACAAATAGTTTATTGTCAAATTAGTTTCCACATAACACCCAGTGCTCATCCCCTCAAGTGCCCTCCTCCATGCCCATCCCCCCTCCCCGCTACATCCATCAGTTCTCAGTTTTTGTCAGCATTCAAGAGTCTCTCATGATTTGCCTCTCTCCCTTTTCCCCACCATTTCCCCCCTTCTTCTCCCCCTTGGTCCTCAGATAAGTTCCCCCTAATCCTCCTATACGTGCAAACATATGATATTTGTCCTTCTCTGCCTGACTTATTTCACTCAGCATAACACCCTCAAGGTCCATCCATGCTGCTACACATGGCCAGATTTCATTGTTTCTCATTGCCATGTAGTATTCCATGGTATAGATAAACCACATCTTCTTGATCCTTTTTTCTGTTGATGGACACTTAGGCTCTTTCCATGTTTTGGCTATTGTTGAGAGTGCTGCTATGAACATTGGGGTACATGTGCCCCTATGCATCAGCATTTTTGTATCCCTTGGGTAAATTCCTAGCAGTGCTATTGCTGGGTCATAGGGGAGTTCTATTGTTAATTTTTTGAGGAAACTCCACACTGTTTTGCAGAGGGGCTGTACCGGTTTACATTCCCACCAACAGTGTAGGAGGGTGCCCGTTTCTCCACATCCTCGCCATCATCTAGAGTCTCTGATTTGCTCATTTTAGCCACTCTGACTGGTGTGAGGTGGTATCTCATTGTGGTTTTGATTTGTATTTCGCTGATGACTAGGGATGCTGAGCATCGTTTCATATGTTTGTTGGCCATATGAATGTCCTCTTTGGAGAAGTGTCTGTTCATATATTCTGCCCATTTCTTTACTGGGTTGTTTGTTTTTTGGGTGTGGAGTTTGGTGAGTTCCTTATAGATTCTGGATATTAACCCTTTATCTGATATGTCGTTTGCAGCTATCTTTTCCCATTCCGTTGGTTGCCTATTAGTTTTGTGGGTTGTTTCCTTTGCCGTGCAGAAGCTTTTAATCTTGATGAGGTCCCAACAGTTCATTTTTGCTCTTGATTCCCTTGCCTTTGGGGATGTGTCAAGTAAGAGATTGCTGTGGTGGAGGTCAAAGAAGTTGTTTCCTGCTTTCTCCTCTAGGGTTTTGATGGTTTCCTGTCTCACATTCAGGTCCTTTATCCATTTTGAGTTTATTTTTGTGTATGGTGTGAGAAATTGATCTAGTTTCATTCTTCTGCATGTTGCTGTCCAGTTCTCCCAACACCATCTGTTAAAGAGGCTGTCTTTTTTCCATTGGATATTCTTTCCTGCTTTGTCCAAGATCAGTTGGCTGTATACTTTTGGGTCCACTTCTGAGTTCTCAATTCTTTTCCATTGGTCTATGTGTCTGTTTTTGTGTCTTTACCATACTGTCTTGATGATGACAGCTTTGTAGTAGAGGCTAAAGTCTGGGATGGTGATACCTCCGTTTGGGTTTTATTTTTCAGTATTACTTTGGCTATTCGGGGTCTTTTCTGGTTCCATACGAATTTTAGGATAGTTTGCTCTAACTTTGAGAAGTAAACTGGTGCAATTTTGATTGGAATTGCATTGAAAGTGTAGATAGCTTTGGGTAGTAATGACATCTTAACTATATTTATTCTTCCTATCCATGAGCATGGTATGTTTTTCCATTTCTTTGTGTCTTCTTCAATTCCTTCATAAGTTTTCTGTAGTTTTCATCATACAGATCTTTTGTATCCTTGGTTAGGTTTATTCCTAGGTATTTTATGGTTTTTTGTGCAATTATGAATGGGATCAGCTTCTTGATTTCTCTTTCTGTTCATTCATTGTTGGTGTATAGAAATGCAACCGATTTTTGTACGTTGATTTTGTACCCTGCAACTTGGCTAAATTCTTGGATCAGTTCCAGTAGGCTTCTGGTGGAGTCTGTTGAGTTTTCTATGTAGAGTATCGTGTCGTCTAGACAAAGTGATAGTTTGACTTCCTCTTTGCCAATTCTGATGCCCTTTATTTCCTTTTTTTGTCTGTTGGCTGATGTTTGGACTTCCAGCACTATGTTAAACATCAGTTGTGAGAGTGTACATCCCTGTCGTGTTCCTGATCTCAGGGGGAAAGCTCTCCGTTTTTCCCCGTTGAGGATGATGTTAGCTGAAGGCTTCTCATAGATGGCTTTGATAATGTTTAAGTAAGTTCCTTCTATCCCAACTTTCTCTAGAATCTTTACTAAGAAGGATGCTGTATTTTGTCAAATGCTTTATCTACAGGATCATATGATTTTTATCTTTTCTTTTGTTGATGTGATGTATCACATTGATTGATTTGCGAATGTTGAACCAGCATTGTAACCTAGGAATGAATCTCACTTAATCTTGGTGGATAATTCTTTTTATGTGCTGTTGAATTCGATTTGCAAGTATCTTGCTGAGAATTTTTGCATCCGTATTCATCAAGGATATTGGCCTGTAGTTTTCTTTTTTTGCTGGATCTCTGTCTGGTTTGGGAATCAGAGTGATGCTGGCTTCATAAAATGCATCCTGGAGTTTTCCTTCGCTTTCTATTTTTTTGGAATAGCTTGAGAAGAATGGGTATTAATTCTGTTTTAAACGTCTGGTAAGGGGCGCCTGGGTGGCTTAGTCGGTTAGGCGTCCGATTTTCGCTCAGGTCATGATCTCGCGGTTCGTGGGTTCGAGCCCCGCGTCGGGCTCAGTGCTGACTGCCAGCTCAGAGCCTGGAACCGGTTTCAGAGTCTGTGACTCCCTCTCTCTCTGGCCCTCCCCTGCTCACGCTGTCTCTCTCTCTCTCTCCTAGAAATAAATAAAAATATTAAGAAAAAAAATAAACATCTGGTAGAATTCCCCGAGGAAGCCATCTGGTCCTGGGCTCTTATTTGTTGGGAGGTTTTTGATCACTGATTCGATTTCCTCACTAGTTATGGGTCTGTTCAGATTTCCTACCTCTTCCTGTGTGAATTTTGGTAGTGGGTGTGCTTTTAGGAATTTGTCCATTTCTTCTAAGTTGTCCAATTTGTTGGCATATAGTTTTTCATAGTATTCCCTGATAATTGCCTGTATTTCTGAGGGGTTGGTTGTAATAATTCCATTTTCATTCATGATTTTGTCTATTTGGGTGCTCTCTCTTTTCTTTTTGAGAAGCCTGGCTAGAAGTTTGTCAATTTTGTTTATTTTTTCAGAAAAACAACTCTTGGTTTCATTGATTTGTTCACTTATTTCTTTGGTCTCTATGTTGTTTATTTCTGCTCTGATTTTTACAATTTCTCTTCTTCTACTGGGTTTAGAGCGTTCTTGTTGCTCCTCTGCCTCTAGTTCTTTTAGGCGAGCTGTTATATTTTGGACTTGCGCTTTTTCTAGTTTCTTGAAATAGGCCTGTAGTGCAATGTACTTTCCTCTTAAGACTGCCTTTGCCGCATCCCATAGATTTTGGATTGTTGTGTTTTCGTTTTCGTTTGTTTCTATATATTTTTTAATTTCATCCCTAATTGTCTGATTGGCCCATTCATTCTTTAATAGGGTGGTCTTTAACCTCCATGTTTTTGGGGGTTTTCCAGGCTTCTTCCTGTGATTGATTTCAAGTTTCAAAGCATTATGATCTGAGAGTGTGCATGGTATGATCTCAATTCTTTTATATTTACTGAGGGCTGCTTTATGTCCCAGTATGTGATCTATCTTGGAGAATGTGCCCTGCGCACTTGAGAAGAAAGTGAATTCCTTGGCCTCAGGATGTAGAGTTCTAAATATATCTGTCAGATCCTTCTGGTCCAAAGTGTCTTTCAAGTTCATTATTTCTTCAGTGATTTTCTGTCTGGTTGACCTATCCATTGCTGTAAGCGGAGTATTGAAGTCCCCTGCTATTAGCACATTTTTATCTATGAGCTTGTTTCTCTTTGTGATTAATTGTTTTATATATTTAGGAGCTCCCGTATTCGGTGCATAGACATTTATGATTGTTAGTTCTTCCTGATGGATAGACCCTGTAACTATTATGTTATGCCCTTCTTCATCTCTTGTCATTGTCTTTAATTTAAAGTCCAGTTTGTCTGATATAAGTATAGCTACTCCGGCCTTCTTTTGATTTCCAGTAGCATGATATATATTTCTCCATCCTCTTACTTTTAATCTGAAGGTATCTTCCAGTCTAAAATGAGTTCCTTGTAGACAGCATATAGATGGATTTTGTTTTTTTATCCATTCTACTCCCCTATATCTTTTGATTGGAGCATTCAGCCCTTTTACATTCAGTGTTATTATTGAGATATGTGGGTTTAGAGTCTTTGTGTCCTTTGTGGAGTTCATGCTTGCGGTGGTGTCTCTGGTATCTTTGTTTCTTGTAACCTTTCCTTCAGAGCGTCCCCTCAGGATTTCTTGTAGGGCTGGCTTAGTCGTGACAAATTCTTTCCATTTCTGTTTATTTGGAAAGGTTTTTATCTCTCCTTCTATTTTGAATGACAGGCTTCCTGAGGAGAGGTTTCTTGGCTGTATATTTTTTCTGTTCATCACAGTGATGATCTCCTGCCATTCCTTTCTGGCCTGCCATGTTTCAGTAGATAGGTCTGTCACCACTCTGATAGGTTTCCCTTTGTATGTGAGGGCCCTTTTCTCCCTAGCTGCTTTTAAAAGTATCTCTTTGTCCTTATATTTTGCCATTTGTTACTATGATATGCCTTGCAGAAAGTCCATTCAGATTACGTCTGAGGGGGGTCCTCTGAGCCTCTTGTATTTCAACGTTTACTTCTTTTCCCAGGTCGGAGAAATTCTCTGCTATAATTTGTTCCAGGACTCCTTCAGCACCTTTCCCCCTCTCTTCCTCTTCTGGGATTCCTATGATACAGATATTGTTGCGTTTGACCGTGTCGCTGAGCTCTCGAACTCTTCTTTCCTGTTCCTGGATCAGGTTGTCTCTTTTTTTGTCAGCCTCTTGTTTTTCTATAATGGTGTCTTCTAGATCACTTATTCTCCTTTCTGCCTCTTCAATCGTGCATTGGACACCTCTAATTTATTATGTATCTCATTTATCGCATTTTTTAATTCTTCATGCCTATTTTTATTTTCCATTCTGTCTGTAGCCATAGTTTCTTTGATGTCCCCTATGTTTTTTTCAAGCCCAGCTCTTAATTTTACCATTATTGTTCTAAACTCTTGTTCAGTGATGCTGCTGATATCTGTTTTGAGCAGTTCATTAGCTGTCATTTCTTCTTGGAGTTTTTTTGTTGTTTTTTTTTTTTTTTTTTTTTTTTTTTTTTTTTTTTTGTTTTTTTTTGTTTTTAATTTCTTTTTTTCTCTCTGTATCTATGAGCGCTGCTTTATCCAAGAAGACTCTTTGACTGTCCAGGGCCTATCCTTTCAGAGAGTGTTTTTTGAATGGTATCTCTTGGTCTCTCTTGTTGGGGCCTTGGTTATTTTATTTTCCTATTCGTAGTGATATTTGGGACTCTCCACCCTGTGTACTCTAGCTTGTTTCTTGAGGTAGCCGTTAGAAGGCTTTGTCAGTGGAGTCTGCGTCCTTTCTCTCCCAATCTCTTGGGTGTGGTACGGTTTCTGATGGCTTCAGATCTTTTCCGTGTGATGCCTGGGCGCGAGTGCAGGTACAGAGCTCCCTACTTCTCCGCCATCTTGCCCCTCCCTCTACTCCAGCTTTTTTTTTTTTCTGTCAATCAGCATGATAGATGTTTCTCCGTCCCTTCATATTCAATATGGAAGTGTGTTTAGGTCTAAAAATGAGTCTCTTTTAGGCAGCATATAGTTGGGTCTTGTTTTTCAATCCATTCTGATACCCTATTTCTTTTTATTGGCGCATTTGTTCCATTTACGTTTATACTAATTATTAATAGATATTAATGTAGTGCCAGTTTATCATCTGTAAAGACATTGTTTCTGCAGATTTTCTGTGTTCCTTTCTAGCCTTTGTAGTTTGTGCTCTTTTCTTTCTACTCAAAGAATCCCCTTTAATATTTCTTGCAGAGCTGTTTCAGTCATCATGAACTCCTTTAGCTGTTTTTGGTTTTGTGTTTGCTTGTTTGTTTGTTTGCTTGGGGTTTTCTTTGGTTTTTCTTTTTTAGGGGGGTCTGGGATTTTTTTTAAATCTCTCCTTGTATTCTGAATGATAGCCTTCTTGGACAGAGTGTTCTTGGCTTCATAGTTTTCCATTTAGCACATTGACTATATCATGCAACTCCCTTCCTGCTTGCAAAGTTTTTGTTGAAAAAATTGCAGCTAGCCTTATGTTTCTTCCTTTATAGGTTACAAACTTCATTTGTAGGTCTTGTTGTTTTAGGATTTTCTTTCTTTATCAATATATTTTGCAAATTTAACTACCATGTCTTAGTGTTGACCTGCTTTTCAATTTTTTTTTCATGCGCATTCTCTGTGCATCGCGGATTTAGATGTCTGTTTCCTTCCCCAGATTAGGGAAGTTTTCAGATATAATTTGTCAAGTAAACCTTCTGCTCCTTTTTCCCCTCTCTTCTACTTCTAGGACTCCTATGATATGAAGGTTATTATGTTTTATGGAGTCACTGATTTCACCAAGTCTCTTCTCATGTTACACAATTCTTCCCTTTTGTTCAGTTTTATTAGTTTTCATTATTTCATATTTTATATCACTTATTTGTTCCTCTTTTTCTTCCATCCTTGTGGTCATTACCTCCAGTTGATTTAAATCTGTTATTGCATTTCTCATTTTGGCCTTACTAGTTTTTAGGTTTTTTTATCCCTGTGGTAAGTGTTCCAGCAAGTATCCTCATGACTGTTACTTTAAATTCTCCATCGCACATATTACTTAGATCTGTTCAATAGATTTCCTCTGTGACCTTACCTTTTTGTTCCATTTGGGATGCATTTCTCCATCTTGGCATTTTTTTCGATGTCTCTTTCTTCTTCTTTGTGTTAGAAAAGATTGTTACGTTTTTTGCACCTGAGTAATAACTTTATGAAGAAGAGGTTATATTCTGTGTAGGTTCTGGCAGTTCAGGGAGTGTCTCTGGTGTGTGCTCCATGCACTCTGCTGCTGTGATTTGGCTGTTCTACCATTCAGTTGAGCCATCCGCAGATGCTCCCTTTGCCTGGAGTGGGCAATGTTTGGTCTGTGGCCAGGTTTTACTAGGTATGCTCTGGCCTGTTTGTTAAATTAGACATGATAATAGAACTGAACCCCAGAGAACTCTCTGGTTGGGAAATGAGGTGTGGACAGTGGTTTCTTCTGGCCTTTATTGGAAGGGGCCAGCCACATAGGGATCTAGGCAAACTTGAAGGAGAAGGCCAATACTGGCAGAGCGCAAGGATGTAGAATACAGCGTAAGTAGGTTAGGTAGCCAGTGTTGGTACTGTGATGTTTATTGAAGCTGGGTGACTCAATGTTTATGGTGATGTGACAGGAGAGGGACATGTCACCAGTCAGCTCTTTTGTCCCTGGAAGTGGGACTCCGTGCTTGCTGCTCCCAAGGAAACACTCCATGAGGAGTATCCCATTCTGAGATACCCTTCAGAATGGTGTTTTCGTGCTGTCTGCCTGTGGGTTGCCTGCCTGCCTTCTCTCCAGGCCCAGCACAGTCCCTTCCATGTTCAATCTCAGTCAAGCTAGCTGACTTTAAATTCCAGGCTTTAGGGACATGTTGTAGGCTGGAACCTAAGCTGGTATTCCTGAGGAAGTTTTCACTGCACTGGAAATGAGAGAGGCCTGATTAAGAAAAGCCATAAAAGACACGCCATAGCACAGGAGCATGGGACCTTAAGCAAGTGTCTGGGCTGAACTGTCCTCCTCTTACTGTACACTTATGCTGACGGGTAGAAGGGGGAAATGGTACCCACTGTCTCCTTTGTCCCCAAAGTGGTGCCTCAGTGAATACAATCCCTCAGTGACACGTTCCAAGAAGAGTGAACAATCTCCCTTGCTGTGTGTCCCCAAGAGTTACTAGGATCTCTGCCTCCGTGTCATCTGACTCTGGGTTGTTTGTCCACCTTCTATGGGTTGTTTGTCCACCTTCTATCCAGGAGTCAGGCGAGACATTCAGGGCTTTATCGCAACCAAGCTGCTGACCTGTAAAACTCCAGCCTTCCATCCCCTGTGGTTGCAAAAACTCATGAAAATCACTGCCTTTTGCTTTTCCAGCCAATAGACTTGGAGTAGTGTATTCCTTGTGTATTCCCCTGTATGCTCCTCTCTCTTGCCTTTCTCCACTATCATGGTCCCTCCCTTCCACCTCACTAGCGATCTGTTTCTCCCCCAAACTACAACTCTGCACTTCCTGCTTTCCTTGTGACCTCTTTTCTTCTATAAGTTGTGGAATTTGTTGTGTCAGTCTTCAGGTTGAAGACCTGTGGATGTTTCCCTATTCCTGGAGAAGAAGCAGGCAAACAACCCCAGAACAGAGTGTGTGATCTGGGCATGGCCAAAGGTGCTTAGGGGGAGACTATTTGTATTGCTTGGAGTGCATCTGTGAGGGATGGCATTGCCTCTCTGGGGACAAAAGAACAAATGCATGCCATCTCACTCTCCTGCCCCTTGACAGAGGCACAGAGACATATGTTGAGGTCAGATAACCCTGACACTGGCTGATTGGTCTGCTTTCCTCAAATCCCATGCTCCTGTGGTACAACTGATCTTCTGGGTCAAACCTGCATCAATCCCAGCACAGTAAAATCTCAGGAGTCCAGCTGATGTAGAGCCCAAGGTGTGCTGTGCTGCTCCAGGAAGGCAAGCGACCCAAAGACAGAGTGTGAAAACAGTGATAAAAATAATCCCTGGAATGCATGGGAGGAAGTTATTCGCTCTTCTTCAAGGTTTACCCTGACAGCAGCAAGCAGGAACTCCCCTCTCAGTGGACAAAAGAATTGGCTCATGCCATTTCCTGCCTCTGCTCCTCAATGTAAACCAACTTGAGTAAATAGCACAGTGCCAACACTAGCTGGGTAACCGCTTAAACCAAGCTCCACTACCCTATGCTCAGCTGGTACTAATTTTCTTGGGTAAGTGTTCCTAAAGTTCAGCAAGGCAGGCTCCTTCCCCAGAAGACCAGCACCGACCTCCTCACATACCATGTCTACTGACCATAGAGTTCTTCAAAGCTTCAGTTCTAGTGTAAATAACATCAGATCTCTTTTAACAAGCATATCAGAGCACACCTAGTTAATACTCGCCACGCTTTGGCCAAGGGCCAAACACTCTCCACTGCAGGCAAGGAGAATCTCTGGAGACAACTGACCTGAGGGATAGAACACAACACCAAAGTGCACTCAGGACACACCAGAGACATTTCCTGAAGCACAAAGACCTAGACATTATATGACCTCTTTTTCATAAAGCCATTACTCTCATGAGCAGGAAACATAACAGGTATTTCTATACCGAGAAAAGAGACATAGACAAAATGCCAAGACAGAGAAATCCATCCCAAAAGAAAGAAGAAGAAAGGGTCATGGCCAGGGATCTAATCAAAAGAGATACAAGTAATATGCCTGATCCAGAATTTAAAGTAACAATCATAAGGATACTAGCTCAGCTGGAGAAAAGCATGGAAGATATCAGGACACTCTTACCACAGAGATAAAAGAAGTTAAAACAAATGAGCCAAAAATGAAAAAAAAATGCAATAACCAAGACTCAAAACTGATTGGTGTAATTATTACGAGGATGGATGAATCAAAAGAACAAATAAGTGATTTAAAATATAGAATTGTGGAAAATAATGAAGCTGAAAAGAAGGGAGAATGAAACATTTTGGATCATGAAAGTACACTTAGTGAACTCAGTGACTCCATCAAAAGTAATAACATTTGTATTATAGGAGTCCCAGAAAAAGAAGAGGGAGAAACAAGGGCCAAAGGTTTATTTCAGGAAATTAGAGCTGAAAATATTCCTAATATGGGCAAGTAAACAGACATCCAAATCCAGGAGACACAGAGAACTACCTTCAATATCAACAAAAGCAGGACAACACCAAGAGATATTGTAGTTAAAATCGAAAAACATAGTGATAATAAAAAAATTCTAAAAGCAGCAAGGAAAAGGAAGTCCCTAACTTGCAGGGGAAGATCAATAAGGTTAGCAGTTCATCTCTCCACAGAAACATGGCAGGCTAGTAGGGAGTGGCAAGATATGCTGAACATACTGAATGGGAACAGTTTGCAGCCAAGAATACTCTACCCAGCAAGGCTGTCATTCAGAATAGGAGATATAAAGAAGTCTTCAAACAAACAAAGAAAAAATTTAAAGGAGTTGGTGACCACTAATCCAGCCCTGCATGAAATATTAAAGGATACCCTTTGAGTAGAAAATAAAGACAAAACGTGACAAAAACTGGAAAGGAACAGAGACAATCTCCAGAAACAACAACAAAACAAGTAATAGAATGGCACTATATATGTATCTATCAATTATCACTCTGAATGTAAATAGACTAAACGCTCCAATAAAAATACATATGGTGTCAGAATGCATAAAAAAAACCAAGACCCATTATATATTGCCTACAAGTTGCTCATTCTATACCTAATGACACCTGTAGATTCAAAGTGAAATGATGGAGAAACATTTGTTACACAAATCACATTAAGGAAAGCCATTGTAGCAATACTTATAATTGACAAACTAGATTTTAAACCAAAGACTTTAACAAAAGAAGGATCCAATATCATAATAAAGGGGACTAGCCCACAAGAAGATCTAACAATTGTTTTCTTTTTCTTTTTCAGGTTTTTATTTAAATTCCAGTTTGTTTACACACAATGTAATATTAGTTTCAGGTGTGGAATTGAGTTATTAGTCACTTACATACAGCATCCAGTGCTCATCACAAGAAGTGTCCTTATATTAATCAGCTATTTTATCCATTTCCCACTCACTTCCCATCTAGCAACCCTCACTTTGTTGTCTATAGTTAAGAGTCTGTTTTCTGGTTTGCCTCTCTCTTTTTTTCTTGCTGTATGTTCATTTGTTTTGTTTCTTAAATTCTACATGAGTAAAATCATATGGCATTTGTCTTTTTCATACTAAATGATTTTTCTTAGCATAATACTCTCTAGCTCCATCCACGTCATTGCAAATGGCAAGATTTCATTCTTCTTTATAGGTGAGTAATATTCCAGTGTGTGTGTGTGTGTGTGTGTGTGTGTGTGTGTGTGTGTATTTCACATATTTTGTATATAATTATCAGTCGATGGACTCGTCAGCTATTTCAATAATTTGG
Organism: Hyaena hyaena; assembly: GCF_003009895.1. Classification (NCBI taxonomy): domain Eukaryota; kingdom Metazoa; phylum Chordata; class Mammalia; order Carnivora; family Hyaenidae; genus Hyaena; species Hyaena hyaena. The sequence goes on along the minus strand of NW_024081822.1, from coordinate 254,840 downwards.
CTATTGCAGATAATGATGCAATAAACATTTAGGATGCATGTATTGCTTTGAATCTGCAGTTTTGTATTCTTTGGATATACCTAATAGAGCAATTGTTGGACCATAGTGTACTTCTATTTTTACCTTTTGAGGAAACTCCATACTGTTTTTCAGAGTGGCTGCACCAGTTTGCATTCCCACCAACAGTGAAAGAGGGTCCCCCTTTCTGCACATACTCACCAATATCTGTTTTTCCCTGTGCTGTTAAGTTTTAGCCATTGTGACTGCTATGAGGTGATTTCTTATTGTAGCTTTCCTTTGTATTTCCTTGTTTATCAGGGATATTGAGCACATTTTCATGTGTCTGTTGGCCATCTGGTATGTCTTCTTTGGAAAAATATTTATTCATGTCTTCTACTCATTTGGTAACTGGATTTTGGATGTTAAGTTAATTAATTTCTCTCTATATTTTGGATACTAAACATAAATCAGATATCTCATCGGCAAAAATCTTCTCCCATCCTGTAGGTTGCTTTTTGCCTACATTTTATTTAAATTCCAATTACTTAATGAACAATGTAATATTAATGTCAGATGTACAGTTTATTGATTCATCATTTACATACAGCACCTTGTGCTTAATAACAACAAATGCCCTCCTTAATACCCATCACCTATTTAACCCATCCCCCTGTCCACCTCTCCTCCAGTAACTATCAGTTTGTTCTCTATAGTTAAGAGTCTGTTTCTTGGTTTGCCTTGCTCTTTTTCTCCCATGTTTATTTGTTTTGCTTCTTAAATTCCACATATGAGTGAAATATTGTGTTTGTCTTTCTCCAGCTGATTTATTTCTGTTAGCATAATACTCTCTAGCTCCATCCAAATAACTGCAAATGTCAATATTTCATTCTTTTTTATATAGCTGAGTAATTCCATTATTTGTATTCTTTTTCTAGCTACTTTAGGTGTAAGGTGAAGTTGCATATTTGAGGTGTTTCCTGTTTCTTGAGATAGTCCTATAATGCTATATACTTCCCTCTTAGGAACACTTTTGCGGCATCCCAAAAGTTTTGGGCCATAATATTTCCATTGTCATTTGTTTGCATCTATTTTTTAATTTACTGGTTGACCCATTCATTCTTTAGGAGAATATTTTTTAACCTCTATGAATTTGTGTTATTTGTAAATTTTTCTTGTAGGTGACCTCAAGTTTTATAGCTTTGTGGTCAGAAAATATTCAGGGTATGGTCTCAATCTTTTTGTAGCTGTTGGGGTTTGATTTGTGATTGAATATGTAATCTATTCAGGAGAATGCTCTATCTGCACTTGAAAATAATGTGTGCTTTGCTCCGCTAGGAGGAAAAGTTCTAAATATATCTACTAAGTCCATCTTGTCTAGTGTGTCAGTCAAAGCCATTTTTCCTTGTTGATTTTTTGCTTCATAATCTGTCCATTGCTGTAAATGGTGTGTTAATGCCCCTACTGTTATTGTATTATTATGAATGAGTTCCTTTATGTTTGTTAATAATCGTTCTATATATTTCTGTACTTCCAAACTTGGGTCATAAATATTTGCAATTCTTAGGTCTTTTTGTTTTATATTCCCCTTTATTATGATGTAGTGCACTCCTTCATCTCTTGTTAGTCTTTGGCTTAAAATCTAGTTTGTCTGATATGAGGATGGCCACTCTTGCTTTCTTTTGATGCCGTTTCGCATGATAAATGTTCCTCCATGTCCTCACTTTCTTTTTTTTTTCTAATAGTTTATTGTCAAGTTGGTTTCCATATAACACACAGTGCTCATCACGACAAGTGCCTTCCTCCATGCCCATGACCCCCTATGCCATCTGCCCTCAGTTTGTTCTCGGCATTCAAGAATCTCTCATGGTTTGCCTCCCTCCCTCTCTCCCACTATTTTCCCCCTTCTTCTCATCCATGGTCCTCCAATAAGTTCCTCCTAATCCTCCTATACATACAAACGTATGGTATCTGTCCTTCTCTGCCTGACTTATTTCGCTCAGCATAACACCCTCAAGTTCCATCCATGTTGCCACACAAGGCCAGATTTCATTCTTTCTCATTGCCGTGTAGTATTCCACTGTATAGATAAAGTACATCTTCTTGACCCATTCGTAAGTTGATGGACACATAGGCTTTTTCCATGTTTTGGTAAAATTCCTCAGGGAAGCCATCTCGCCCAGGGTTCTTATTTGTTGGGAGATTTTTGATACCTGATTCGATTTCTTCACTAGATATGGGTCTGTTCAGATTTTCTATCTCTACCAGTGTGAATTTGGTAGTGAGTGTGTGTTTAGGAATTTTTCCATTTCTTCTAAATTGTCCATTGGTTGGCATATAATTTTTCATATTATTCCCTGATAATTGTTTGTATTTCTGAGGGGTTGGTTGTAATAAGTCCATTTTCATTCATGATTTTGTCTATTTGAGTGCTCTCTCTTTTCTTTCTGAGAAGCCTGGCTAGAGTTTGTCAATTTTGCTTATTTTTTCAAATACCAACTCTTGGTTTAACTGATCTGTTCAACTGCTTCTTTGGTTTCTATATTGTTAATTTCTGCTCTGATTTTTATTATTTCTCTTCTTCTACAGGGTATGGGGTGCTATTGTTGCTCTCCCTCTAGTTCCTTTAGGTGAGCTGTTAGATTCTGCACTTGTGCTTTTTCTAATTTCTAAACAGTCCTGGAGTGCAATGTACTTTCCTCTTAGGACTGTCTTTGCCGCGTCCCATAGATTTTGGATTGTTGTATTTTCATTTTCATTTGTTTCCATATATTTTTCAATTTCTTCTCTAATTGCCTAATTGGCCCATTCATTCTTTAGTAGGGTGTTCTTTAACCTCCATGTCTTTGGAGGTTTTCAGAATTCTTCCTGTGATTGATTTCAAGTTTCATAGCATTGTCATCTGAAGGTGTGCATGGATTGATCTCAATTCTTTTATATTTATTGAGGGCTGCTTTATGTCCCAGTACGTGATCTATCTTGGAGAGAAAGTGAATCTATGGCCTCAGGATGTAGAGTTCTAAATTTATGTGTTAATTCCATCTGCTCCAATGTGTCATTGAAGTACATTGTTTCTTTATTTTATTATTTTTTTACAAATAGTTTCTTGTCAAGTTGGTTTCCATATAAACCCAGTGCTCATCCCCACAAGTGCCTCCATCCGTGCCCATCTCCCTTCTCCCCTCCACATCCATCAGTCCTCAGTTTTTTCTCAGCATTCAAGAGTCTCTCGTGGTTTGCCTCTCTCCCTTTCCCCCCCTATTTCCCCTCTTATTCTCCCCCATGGTCCTCTGTTAAGTTCCTCCTAATCCTCCTATATGTGCAAACATATGATATTTGTCCTTCTTTGCCTGACTTATTTCGCTCAGCATAGCACCCTCAGGATCCATCCATGTTACTACACATGGCCAGATTTCATTGTTTCTCATTGCGATGTAGTATTCCATGGTATAGATAAACCACATCTTCTTGATCCATTCGTCCATTGATGGACACTTAGGCTCTTTCCATCTTTTGGCTATTGTTGAGAGTGCTGCTATGAACATTGGGGTACATATGCTCCAATTCATCAGCATTTCTATATCCCTTGGGTAAATTCCTAGCAGTGCTATTGCTGGGTGATAGGGGAGTTCCATTGTTAACTTTTTGAGGAAACTCCACACTGTTTTCCAGAGGGGCTGCACCAGTTTACAATCCCACCAACAGTGTAGGAGGGTGCCCGTTTCTCCACATCCTCACCAGCATCTCGAGTTCTCTATTTTTCTCATTTTAGCCACTCTGACTGGTGTGAGGTGGTATCTCAGTGTGGTTTTGACTTGTATTTCCCTGATGAGGAGGGATGCTGAGCATCGTTTCACGTGTCTGTTAGCCATCTGGATGTCCTCTTTGGAGAAATGTCTGTTCATATCTTCTACCCATTTCTTTACTGGGTTGTTTGCTTTTCGGGTGTGGAGTTTGGTGAGTTCCTTATAGATTTTGGATATTAACCCTTTATCTGATATGTCATTTGCAACTATCTTTTCCCATTCCGTTGGTTGCCTATTAGTTTTGTGGGTTGTTTCCTTTGCCGTGCAGAAGCTTTTAATCTTGATGAGGTCCCAATCATTTATTTTTGCTGTTGATTCCCTTGCTTTGGGGGATGTGTCAAGTAAGAGGTTGCTGCGGTAGAGGTCAAGGAGGTTGTTTCCTTCTTTGTCCTCTAGGGTTTTGATGGTTTCCTGTCTCACATTCAGGTCCTTTTATCCATTTTGAGTTTATTTTTGTGTATGGTGTGAGAAATTGATCTAGTTTCATTCTTCTGCATGTTGCTGTCCAGTTCTCCCAACACCATCTGTTAAAAAGGCTGTCTTTTTTCCATTGGATATTCTTTCCTGCTTTGTCAAAGATTAGTTGGCTGTGTACCTTTGGGTCCAGCTCTGAGTTCTCAATTCTATTCCATTAGTCTATGTGTCTGTTTGTGTGCCAATACCATATTGTCTTGATGATGACAGCTTTGTAGTAGAGGCTAAAGTCTGGGATGGTGATACCTCCCGTTTTGGTTTTATTTTTCAGTATTACTTTGGTTATTTGGGGTCTTTTGTGGTTACTTATAAATTTTAGGATAGTTACACAAAGAAATGGAAAAACATTCCATGGTCATGGATAGGAACAATAAATATGGTTACAATGTCAGTACTACCCAAAGCAATCTACACATTCAATGAAATTCCAATCAAAATTGCACCAACATACTTCTCAAGTACATTGTTTCTTTAGTGATTTTCTGTCTGGTTGATCTATCCTTTGCTGTAAGGGGAGTATTAAAGTCGCCTGCTATTAGCACATTCTTACCTATAAGATTGTTTCTGTTTGTGATTCATTTTTTTAAATATTAGGTACTCCCGTATTTGACGTGTAGACATTTGTAATTGTTAGCTCTTCCTTATGGATAGACCCTTTAATTATTATATAATGCCCTTCTTCATTCTTTGTTACTGTTTTTAATTTAAATTCCAGTTTGTGTGATGTAAGTTTAGCTACTCCAGCTTTCTTTTGACTTCCAGTAGCATGATGTATATTTCTCCATCCCTTTACTTTCAATCTGAAGGTGTCCTTCATTCTAAAATGTCTTTCTTGTAGACAGCATATAGATGGGTTTTTTTTATCCATTCTACTACTCTATGTCTTTTGATTGGATCATTCAGCATATTTACATTCAGTGTAATTATTGAAATATATGGGTTTAGAGTAATCGTGTCCTTTGTGGTATTCATGCTTGTGGTGGTGTCCCTAGTATCTTGCGTTCCTTGCAACATTTCCCTCAGAGAGTCCCCCTCAGGATTTCTTGTAGGGCTGGTTTAGTGGTGACAAATTCTTTCAATTTTTGTTCATTTGGAAAGACTTTAACTCTCCTTCTATTCTGAACGACAGGCTTGCTGTATAGAGGATTCTTTGCTGCCTAGTTTTTTTGTTCATCACATTGAAGATCTCCAGCCATTCCTTTCTGGCCTGCCAAGTTTCAGTAGATAGGTCTATCACCACTCTGATAAGTTTCCCTTTGTATGTTAGGGCCCTTTTCTCCCTAGCTACTTTCAAAATTCTCTCTTTGTCCTTCTATTTTGCCTGTGTCACTATGATATATCGTGCAGAAGATCAATTCAGGTTACATCTGAGGGGCGTTCTCTGTGCTTCTTGAATGTCAACATCTATTTCCTTCCCCAGGTTGGGAAGTTCTCTGCTATAATTTGTCCCAGGACTCCTTCAGCACCTTTCCCTCTCCCTCTTCTGGGATTTTATGATACGGATATTATTATGTTTGATTGTATTGCTGAGCTCTCGAATTCTCCTTTCATTTTCCTGGATCAGTTTATCTCTCTTTTTCTCAGTTTCCTCTTTTTCTATAATTGTGTCTTCTAAATAACTTATTCTCCATTCTGCCTCTTCAATCCGTGTATTGAGCGCCTCCATTTTATTATGTATCTAATTTATACCATGTTATAATTCATCATAACCATTTTTAAGCTCCATAGTGTTTGAGCTGATCTTCTTGGAGAGCAGCCCACTGTCCTGGTTCTTAGGCACACTTGCTCAAGAAAAGTAGAACCAGCAGATATCATGAGGTTGGGGCATGGTTTAAGCAGTTTGCACAGCCAGCGTTGGTTTACTGCTGTTTTCTGAGGTTGGTTTTTGCTGAGGAGTGTGGTAAGGAAACGGTATCAATCAACTCCTTTGTCTCTATAGAGAGGAGTCTTTGATTGCTGCTCTCAGTTGAGCACTTTCAGAGGAGCAAATCATTTCCTCTAATTCATCACAGGCATTTTTCTGATTGCTAATTTCACATTCTCTGTCTCTGAGTTGCTTGCCTACCTGGAGCAACACATATCACTATGGGCTCTATCCTAGCCATGCCTGTGAATTTTAACATTCCAAGCTGCAGAGACCTGGTGTAGCTGGATCTGTACTGGTTCTCTGGAAAATGTTTTCACCATGTTAGGACTGATGGAGGTTTGACCCAGAATGTCAGTGTCTCTAAAGTACAAGGAAGTGGGATTTGAAGCAAGGAGGCTGAACAGTCAGTGTCAGGTTTCGCTTCCCTCAGGAGGTGTCTCTGTGTCTATGTGAGGGGTGGAGGAGCTAAACAGTGCCTCTTAGCTCTATTGTCCCCAGAGAGGTAATGCCATATCTCAAATATGTGCTCCAAAAATTATGAAAAGTCTCTCCCTGTTCCCCTTCAGCCATGCTCTGTCCACATAGTCTGCCCCAGGTTGTTTGCATGCCTCTTCTCCAGGAGTAGGGCAGAGACCTCAGGTCTCTATTCAGGGAAATCCTGAGAACTCATATTCCAGTATTTGAGCCTGACTTGTTGCAAAAACAACAACAACCAACCAACCAAATAAACAAACAAATCACAAAATTCAGCTCTACTCTGCTCCTTTTCCCAGCAAATGGCTCTGGGGAAGTGGTCTCCTGGTGCATATCCCTGTACACCCCACTCTGTCTTTCTTTTCTCAGGATCTAGTGATACCTCCCCTTCACAGCACCCGTGATTCCTTTACAGCCTCACAAACCACATCATCACACTTCCTACATTTTGCAGTGTGGATTCTTCTCTTTATTTACCCAGTATGTTCTATCAGACCTCAGACTGATTTCTTGAGTGTTCAGAATGATCTGATAGTTATCTACCTGCATATGGGTGACTAGGCAAACCTAGGATCTTCCTAATATCTTGCTATCTTAGCTCTCCACTAGTGCAGTCTTTTTAAAAATATATTTTCTTGCCAAATTCGATCCCATAGAACACACAGCAACTGCCCTCCTCAATGCCCATCACGCATTTCCTCCCTCTCCCCCACCTCCTATGCACCCTCAGTTTGTTCTCATTATTTAAGAGTCTCTTATGGTTTGCTTCTGTACTTCTCTGTAACTATTTGTCCCCAAACACTCCCCTATGGTCTTCTGTTAAGATTCTCAAGATCCACATATGAGTGAAAACATATGGTATCTATCTTTCTATGCCTGACTTACATCACTTAGCATAATACCTTCCACTTCTATCCACGTTGCTACACATGGCCAGATTTCACTCTTTCTCATTGCCATGTAGTATTCCATTGTATATATATGCCGCATCTTCTTGATCCATTCCTCAGTTGATGGACAGTTAGGTTCTTTCCAGACCAATGGACTAGAATAGAGAACTCAGAATTGGACCCACAAATGTATGGCCAGCTAATCTTTCAAATGCAGGGAAGAGCATCCAATGGAAAAAAGACAGCCTCTTTAACAGATGGTGCTGGGAGAACTGGACAGCAACATGCAGAAGAATGAAACTAGATCATTTTCTCACAGCATGCAAAAAAATGAACCAAAATGGATAAAGGACTTGAATGTGAGACAGGAAACCAAAACCCTAGAGGAGAATGGCAGAAACAATCTCCTTGACCTCAATCGCAGCAATCCCTTCCTTGACACATCTCCAAAGGCAAGGGAATCAAGAGCAAAAATGAACTTTGGGACCTCATCTAGATATAAAGCTTCTGCACAGCAAAGGAAACAATCCATGAAACTAATAGGCAACTGACGGAATGGGAAAAGATAGTTCCAAATGACATATCAGATAAAGGACTAGTATCCAATATCTATAAGGAACTCATCAAATACCACACCCTTAAAACAAATAATCCAGTGAAGAAATGGGCAGAAGACATGAACAGACACTTCTCCAAAGAGAACATCCAGATGGCCAACAGACACATGAGACGATGCTCAGCATCCCTCCTCATCAGGAAAATACAAATCAAAACCACACTGAAATACCACCTCATGCTGGTGAGAGTGGCTAAAATGAACAAATCAGGAGACCCTAGATGCTGGCGAGGATGTGGAGAAATGGACACCCTCCTACACTGTTGGTGGGAATGTAAGCTGGTGCAACCCCTCTGGAAAACAGTACGGAGGCTCCTCAAAAAATTAACAATAGAACTCCCTTATGACCCAGCAATAGCACTGCTAGGAATTTACCCAAGGGATACAGGTGTGCTGATGCATAGGGGCACATGTAACCCAATGTTCATGGTAGTTTGTATGTTTCTAAGGAGTTTATCCGTTTCATCTAGGTTGTCCATTTTGTTGGCAGATACTTTCTCATAATATTTTCTTAAAAATGTTTTTATTTCTGTGATGGTGGTTGTTCTATCGTTTCTCTCATTTGTGACTTTATTTGGTTCCTTCTCTTTTTTGATATGTATGACTAGAAGCTTATTAATTTTATTGAAATTTTTAAAGAACTAGTTCTTCCTTTCATTGATCTGTTCTATTTTTGTTGTTGTTGTTGACTTTTAGTTTCATATCATTGATGTCTGCCCTAATCATTATCATTTCCCTTCCTCTAATGGCATTAGGTTTCTTTTGTTCTCTTTCTAGCCCCCTTAGGAGAAGGTTAGCTTGGTTATTTTAGATTTTTCTTGCTTCTATGTAGACCTGTATTGCTATATACCTTCCATCAAAAGTCTATTTTGCCACATCTGAATGATTTTGGACCATGTGTTTTCATTTTCATTTGTTACTATATATTATTACACATTTTCTTTGGTTTCATGGTTGACCCATTCATTGTTTTGTAGCATGTTTTTAATTTCCATGTGTTCGTGATCTTTCCAAATTGTTTTTGTGTGGCTGATTTCTAGTGTCACAGTGGTATCGTCAGAGAAGTTGCATGATATGATTTCAATCTTTCTGTATTTGTTGAGGCCTGACTTTTTGCCTAGTATGTGGTGTATTCTGGAGAATATTCCATGTTTACATGAGAAGAACATGTATTCTGCTGTTTTAGGTTGGAATGTTCTGAATACATCTGTTAAGCTCTGATCCAGTGTGTCATTCATAGCCCTTGCCTCCTTCTTTATTTTGTGTTTAGATTATCTGTCCATTAACGGAAGCGGCATGTAAAGTCCCTGCTATTATTGTGTTATTATCAATTCGTTTTTATGTTTGTTTTATATATTTGGGTGCTCCCATTTGGGTGCATATGTACAACTGTTAGATCATCTTATATAGTCCTTCTTTGTCTTTTGTTACAATTTTTGTTTTAACATCTAGTTAGTCTGATATAAGTATTGCTACTGGCTTTCTCTTTTTGACAATGATGTGTATGATAAATATTTCTCTAACCCGTCACTTTCAGTTTTGGTTGTCTTTAGGTCTTATATAAGTCTTGTAAACAGCATACATATGGGCCTTGATTTGGTCTATTCTGGAATCCTATGTACTTTTTATTGGGATGTTTACTTCATTTACATTCAAAGTAATTATGTATATATATATATATTTTTTTTACTTGGTTTGTTCATACTTCTCCAGATTTTATGTTCCTTTCTTATCTTTGTCACTTTTGTTCTCTCCTTTGTACTCAGAGTGTTCCCTTTAATATTTCCTACAGGGAAATATTTCATAGTCACAAACTTCTTTAGTTTTTGCTTGTCTGGGAAACTCTTCATCTCTTCTAGTCTGATAGAGAGCTTTTCTGGATATAGTATTATGGGATGAAGATTGTTCCTATTTAGTGCTTTGAATATATCATGCCATTCCATTCTGGCTTATGAAATTTCTGTTGAAAAATCGCTAGTAACACTTATGGGTTTTTACTTGTAAGTTAACGACTCCTTTTGTCTTGCTGCTTTTAGCATTTTTTTCGTTATTGCTATACTTTGCAAATTTAATTGCATTATGCCTTGCTGTTGGCATTTTTTTTAATGAGAGATCTTCATGCCTCTTGGGTCTGGATATCTGTTTGCTTCCCCACATTGGGGATGCTTACAGGGAGTTTTACATCAGATAAATTTTCTGCTCTCTTTTCTCTCTCTCCTGTGGATCTTTAATATGAATATTATTATGTTTGAGGGAGTCACTGAGTTCCCTACATCTATTCTTGTTTTCCGTAATTCTTTCTCTCTTTTGTTGACCTTCATTGTTCTCCACTATTTTAACTTTTATATCACTATATAGTTCCTCTCTTTCTTCTAGCCTGCTGTTCACTTCATCAACCTTGTTTCCTATCTCATTTATTGTGTTCTTTATCTCTGATACATTTTAACACTTTTATATCTGTGGTATGGGTATCACTAATGCTTTCTATAGTTTTAGAAGAAGTTATAGTTTGTATAGTTATAGTTTATTAGAAAAACAAGTTATGTTTCTTGCTTCTAGCAGTAATGGTCTTATGAGGAAAGGTCAGGTAGTGCCAGAGCATGGCGCTTCCTGGAGTGTCTGTAGTGTGTGCTCCATATATTCTATGTTGTATTTTGGCTGCCCTATTCTTCAGGCCTGTTGTTTGCAGAATTTTTCCTTTCTGCTGTTAGCAGTGTTTGGTTCCTGGCTTTAATGTAATGTGTTTTAACTAGGTGTGCTCTGGTCTGCATGAGAAATTAGATATGATACCTCTTACACCAAAACTGAGTTCCTGCAGAATCTTCTGGTCAGGGTCATGGTATGGGCAAAGATTTGTGCTGGTCTTTTGGTGGCTGACAGATGTGTGACTGAGCCAACTGTGATAGAGTAGTGCAGTCTCACCAGAGAGTAGGAAGGTAGGGAATCGAGTAAGAAAGAGTCAGCCACTGTGGGTCCTGAGCTGCTTCCTTAAGGTGGCTCTGTATTTATGATGAAGGACGAGGGATGGAAATAGCACCAGACATTTTCTTTGTTCCCAGAGACACATCTCCGTTAACTCTCTTGTTTTTTTCTCTCACTCTCTTATTTTTTTCCTTTGCTTTTTAGTATTGTTTCTTAAATTCCACACATGAGTAAAATCATATAGTATTTGTCTTTGTCTGAGTGACTTATTTCCCTTAGCATTATACTCCTTAAATCCATCAATGTCATTGTAAATGCCATGGGATCATTCATTTTTATTACCAAATAATTTCCGTTTTTTATTTATACCACATCTATTTTACCCATTCATCTCTTGTGGACATTTGGGCTACTTCCATAATTCTTCCCCTGTAAAAAAAAAAAAATGCTGCTATAATCATAGTGATGCGTCTGTCAGTTTGAATTAATGTTTTTGTATGTTTTGAGTAAATACCCAGCAGTGAAATTATTGGATCATAAGGTAGTTCTAGTTTTAAATTTGGGAGGAAACTCCATACTCTTTTCCACAGTTGATACACCAGTATGCATTCCCACCAACAGTGCAAGAGGGTTCTTTTTCTTTATATCCACACCAACACTTTTTAAAAAATTCTTTCTGACAAGCGTTGCATGATATCTCATTGTAGTTGTGATTTGCATTTCCCTGATGATGACTGATATTGAGTAATGTCACATGTGTATGTTGGCCATCTAGATATATTCTTTGAAAAAATGTCTGTTTATATATTCTGACCATTTTTAATTGGATTATTCCTTTTTTTGTGTGTCGGTTTTTTTTTTATATTTATATATTTTTTATTTTTTTATATTTTTTATATTTTTATATTTTTATTTTATATTTTTTATATTTTTATATTTTTATTTATTTCCAGGAGAGAGAGAGAGAGACAGCGTGAGACAGGGGAGGGTCAGAGAGAGAGGGAGATACAAACTCTGAAATAGGCTCCAGGCTCTCAGCTGGCAGTCAGCACAGAGCCCGACGCGGGGTTCGAACCCACAAACCGCGAGATCATGACCTAAGCGAAAGTCGGACGCTTAACCGACTAAACCACCCAGGCGCCCCTGTGTGTCGGGTTTTATAAGTTCTACATATATTTTGGATATCAGCACTTAATCAGATGTCATTTGCAAATATCATCTCCCATTCCATAGATTGTCTTTTTGTTTTGATGATTGTTTCCTTTGCTGTACAGAACCTTTTTATTTAGATGAAGCTCCCAATAGCTTATTTTTCCTTTCATTTTCCTGCTTCAGGAGACATATCTGTAAAATGTTGCAAAAACCCAGGTCAGAGAAATTGTTGACTATGATTTTTAGGGTTTCAGGTTTCACATTTAGGTCTTTAATTTTTGAAGTTTTCTTTTCTTGTATATGGTGTAGAAAATTTGTCACATTTCATTCATTTTTATGTTGGTGTCTAAGTTTCCCAACACTATTTGTTGAAGAGACTGTCTTTTTCCCACTGTATATTCCTTCCTGATTTTTCAAAGTTTAGTTTACCATATAATTACGGGTCTTTTCTGGATGATCTATTCTTTTTTTTTTTTTTTTTACAAATAGTTTATTGTCAAATTAGTTTCCACAAAACACTTAGTGCTCATCCCCACAAGTGTCCTCCTCCATGCCCCTCCCCCCCTCCCCTCCACATCCATCAGTCCTCAGTTTTTGTCAGCATTCAAGAGTCTCTCATGGTTTGCCTCTCTCCCTTTCCCCCACCATTTCCGCCCTTCTTCTCCCCCTGGTTTCTCCGTCAAGTTCCTCCTAATCCTCCTATACGTGCACACATATGGTATCTGTCCTTCTCTGCCTGACTTATTTCGCTCAGCATAACACCCTCAAGGTCCATCCATGTTGCTACACATGGCCAGATTTCAT
>NW_024081822.1:231828-241522 GCF_003009895.1 Hyaena hyaena | reverse complement strand
TAGCCACTCTGACTGACGTGAGGTGGTATCTCAGTGTGGTTTTGATTTGTATTTCCCTGATGAGGAGGGATGCTGAGCATCGTTTCATGTGTCTGTTGGCCATCTGGATGTTCTCTTTGGAAAAGTGTCTGTTCATATCTTCTGCCCATTTCTTCACTGGGTTGTTTGTTTTTCGGGCGTGGAGTTTGGTGAGTTCCTTATAGATTCTGGATATTAACCCTTTATCTGATCTGTCATTTGCAACTATCTTTTCCCATTCCGTTGGTTGCCTATTAGTTTTGTGGGTTGTTTCCTTGGCTGTGCAGAAGCTTTTCATCTTGATGAGGTCCCAATCATTTATTTTTTCTCTTGATTCCCTTGCTTTTGGGGATGTGTCAAGTAAGAAGTTGCTGCGGTGGAGGTCAAGGAGGTTGTTTCCTGCTTTCTCCTCTAGGGTGTTGATAGTTTCCTGTCTCACGTTCAGGTCCTTTACTGGATGATCTATTCTATTCCGTTGATCTATACATCTATTTTTGTGTCAGTACCCTACTGGTTTGACCACTACAGTTTTGTTATATACCTTAAAGTCTGAAATTATGATACCACCAGCTTTGCTTCTTATCTTCAAAATTGTTTTGGCTATTCGGGACTGTTGTGGTTCCATACAAATTTTAGGATTACTAGTTGTAGCTCTGTGAAAAAGTGCTGTTAGTATTTTGACAAGAATTGCATTAAATGTGTAGATTGCATTGTGGAGTATAGACATTTTAAAAATATTTCTTCTTTCAATCCATGATCATGGAATGTTTTTCCATTTCTTTGTTTCATCTTCAATTAGTTTCACCAGTTTTAAGGTTTTAGTGTGTAAGTATTTCATTTCTTTGGTTAGGTTTATTCTTAGGTATCTTATCATTTTTTTGTGCCATTGTTAAGGAAACTTTTTAAAATTTATTTATTTTGAGAAAGACAGAGATATAGTGTGCACAGGGGAGGGAGAGAAGGACAATGAAAGAGAGAATCCCAAATAGGCTCCATGCTGTCAGCGCAGGGCTCACTGCAGGGCTTGAACTCACAAGCCATTATATCATGACTTGAGCTGAAACCAAGAGTTGGATGCTTGACCAACTCAGCCACCCAGATGCACCTAGAAAATTGTTTTCTTCACTCTCTGCTAGTTCATTATTGGTGTATAGAAATGCAACAGATTTGTGCACACCAATTTTGTATACTTCAGCTGTAATGAGCTTATTTATTAGTTCTAGAAGTTTTGGGGTGGTTTTTGGATTTTTCTATATATAATATCATACATTGTGCAGTGAAGATTTTCTTCATTCCTCCAAATTCAGGTGTCTTTTATTTTGTTATTGTTGTGTGACTGCCATTTCCAAAACTACCAGAATTATGTGGATAAAAGAAGTGAGAGCGAACATTGTTGTCTTATTCTTGAGCTTCAGTGGCAAAGCTCTCATTTTCTCTTCATTGATACTGGTTTTCACTTTGGAATTTTCATATATGACCTTTACTATGTTATGTTCCCTCTAAACCCTACTTTGGTGAAGGCTTTTAAAATGAGTGGATTTTGTTTTCTGTCAAATGCTTTTCTGCATCTATTGAGATGATAGTATGCTTTTTATCCCTTCTCTCATTGATATGATGTATCATGTTGATTGATTTGTGAATATTGACTAAGACTTGCATATTAGAGTTAAATCCCACTTGATGGTGATGAATGATTTCTTTAATATATTTTTGAATTTGAATTGCAAGTGATTTACTGGAAATTTTTGCATCTATGTATATCAGAAATATGGCCTGTAGCTCTCCTGCTTTTGTGGTGTCTTTCTTTGGTTTTGATAACGGGGTGATACTGGCTTCATAGAATGAATTTGGAAATTTGCCTTCTTTTATTATTTTTTTAAAGGGAGGTGATGGGCATGGAGGAGGACACTTGTTGGGATGAGCACTGGGTGTTATATGGAAACCAACATGACAATAAACTATTAAAAATAAATAAAAATTTGTGAAGACTAAGTATTATCTCTTCTCTCAGTGTTTGCTACAAGTTGCCTATGAGGCCGTCTGGACCAGGATTTTGTTTGTTGGTAGTTTTTTGATTACTGATTCTTTCTTATTGGTGGTAATCATTCTGTCAAAATTTATATTTCTTTATGCTGCAATTTTGGTATATGTTTCTAATAATTTATCAATTTCTTCTATGTTGTCCAGTGTGTTGGTATATACATTTTCATAATAGTCTCTTAAAATTGTTTGTTTTTCTATGATATTGCGTGTTATTTTCCCTCTTTCATTGGTAATTGTGTATATTTAAGTCCTTTCCATTTTTTTGATGAGGATGGCTAGAGAATTATCAATTTTGTTGATATTTTTTATGAGCCAGGTCCTGTTTTCATATATCTGTTCAATTTTTTTCTTAGTTTACATATCATTTATTTCTACTCTAATATTTATTTCCTTTCCTTCTTCTGATTTGGGGTTTTGTTTGTTGTTCTTTAACTAGTTATTTTAGTTGTAAAGTTAGGTTTTTTTCTTTTATTGTTTTAATCAGTTGTGTTTTCTATTTCATTTGTATCCATGTAATTTTAAAATTTTTATTTATTTTATCTAAATTCAAGTCAGTTAACATATAGCATAGTCTTGGCTTCGGGAGCAGAACTCAGTGATTCATCTCTTACACATGACGCCCAGTGCTCATCACAAAAAGTGCCCGCCTTAATGACCATCACTCATTGAACCCATCTGCCCATCCACCTCCCCTCCCAGAACCCTCAGTTTGTTTTCTGTATTTAATAGTCTGTTATGGTTTGCCTCCCTCTGTTTTATCTTATGTTTCCTCCACGTTCCCTATGTTCATCTGTTGAGATTCTCAAATTCCACATATGAGTGAAATCATATGATATCTATCCTTCTCTGACGGGCTTATTTCACTTAGTATAATACCTCCTAGTTCCATCTAAATTGTTTCAAATGGCAAGATTTCATTATTTTTTATTGCCAAGTAGTATTCCATTGTATATACGTACCACACCTTCTTTATCCATTTATGAGCTGACGGATATTTGGGCTCTTTTTAGAATTTGGGTATTGTTGATAGAGCTGCTATAAACATTGGGGTACATATGCCATGTACTTTTTGATTTCTTCTTTGATTTATTGGTTGATTCATTCATCGTTTAGTACCATGTTCTTTAACCACAATGTATATATGTTCTTTCCACAATTTTTCTTGTGGTTGACATCTAATTTCATACCTTTGAGTTTAGAAAAATGCATGTGATGACTTAGAACTTTTTTAATTCGTTGAGACTTCTCTATTCTGGAGAATATTCTGTGTGCACTTGGGGGAAAAGGCATATTCTGCTGTTTTATACTGGAATATTCTGAATAGATCACTTATATTCATTGGGTCCACTGTATCATTCAAAGGCACTGTTTCCTTGTTTATTTTCTTTTTTTCTTTTCTTTTTTTAAATGTTTTATTTATTTCTAGGAGAGAGAGAGAGACAGCGTGAGCAGGGGAGGGTCAGAGAGAGAGGGAGTCACAGACTCTGAAAGAGGCTCCAAGCTCTGAGCTGGCAGTCAGCACAGAGCCCAACGCGGGGCTCGAACCCACGAACCACGAGATCATGACCTAAGTGGAAGTCGGACGCTTAACTGACTAAGCCACCCAGGCGCCCCTCCTTGTTTATTTTCTGCTTAGATGATCTATCCATGTAAATGTGATGTGAAAATTCCCTAGTGTTATTATATTACTATCGATTAGGTATATTATGTTTATTATTAACAGTTCTGTGTATTTTTGTGCTCACATGTTGGGCACATATATATTAACATTTGTTAGATTTTGTTGGATTGTTCCCATTATGATTTTATAGTGTTTTTCTTTGTCTCTTCTTTTTTTAAAATGTTTTTATTTGTGAGAGAGAGACATAGCATGAGTAGGGGAGGGTCGATGTTGCGGACGAAATGACACAAAGACAAGACACACACAAAAGACAGACATAGACACAACTCCGGCTGGAGGAACAATTCTACGCAAGCCCCTCTTGTGGTTTATTTTATACCCCGGTAACTGGATACAAACTGAAATCTACAAGATGCATTCCTTTACCAAATAAGGGCAAGTAGCCAAACACATTTCAAGGACAGGGGGGAGCAAAGGGAGGAAGCGACCACAACATGTTTACTCAGAGGCCTGCTCACAATTCCAGCCTCTTCCTTATTTCTAAGGAGGGCATGTTCCCTCGTGTGCGAGCATTATCATTAACCTTGGATATTATGTGCAGGCCCCTTGGCAGAACATCCTGTTTGAAGGCATGATCTGCCCAGGCAGAGAGTCCCGTGTGCATGTACATCTCTACATCCCTAACCACGCTTTCTTGTGGTCACTGTCGGGCTCCCACATCTCCCCCTTTTTTCTGAGAACCGGTAGCAAACTGTAAGGCTGCGAGAACGCGTTGTCTATCCTTTTTTAGTTGTTGCCTTCTTCGCCAGCACCGGAAGACTAAAATAATAACACAGCATATGAATAAAGTATTCACGAGAACAGTTCCAATTAGGGTAGACACATGCCCAAGAGGATTCAAATTATTTATCCCTTTCTGTAAATCCTTTAACAGATTTGACCCAGTAATGTCAGGTAGCGTTTTGCTAATTTTAGACAAAATTTGCTGCTCTAACTCCATAATTTCCTTAGTTAGGTTTTGATGCACTGTTAATGACCGTTTCACCTTTTCCCAACCTTCACTCATGTCAAAAGGCACAGATGTTATACATCATTGAGAGGAGTTCCAATCACATTTCAATACACTTTTTGTGGATAAGACAGTTAATAGATCCCCAAGCCACGAAACAATATGTTGAAGATTGAGTACATCATTTACAAGTTGTGCATCCAGATCTCGTTGTTGTTGCCATAATAAATGAGATTCTTTATGCCATTCCCGTACAAAGTCTGCTGTTTGAATCCCTTGATGCAAAGCAAGTCCAGCCATGGCAGCGGTTGCAGTAACTGCAGCCACTGCAAAAATCGAAGCTATGATTAGTCCAAGCATGCGTCAGGACCGGTGAAGCAAGGTTTGTATAGCAGTCACCAAATGAGATACAGCAAAAGAGTCCGACCAAGGTCTTGTCAAATTTACAGGTAGCCATACTTCGGTTCGAGTTTTAACAATCACTAATGAAAAATTAGAGTTATTGATTTGTGTTTCATAACTTTTCCACCATGACTGATTTACACATTGTGTTAGATTACAATGATTACATGATATAGATCCCTCTGTGGCATTCCAAGTCCAATTCCCATACATCAATGCAAAGGGGTATTTTAGACAAGCCGTAGCAGAATAGGATTTATTAACATGCAAGTTAACATGAAAGGGACCTGAACTGTCAGTCTTACCCAAAGTATAGTTTCCTGACCATATAGCGAGATTCCCTGAAACTGCCCATAATTTCCAAATATTCCCTTGAAAGTGGGGATACCCTAACAATTGCAACTGAGGGGGAACGAGTGCAAACTGCTGCCATTTTACGGTTTCATTACCATTACGCATTAAAGTACCATTAATTCGATGCCATGTGAAAGTTTTGTTAAACTATTTTTCCAAAATTTGACCATGATCAGGGCTCCAATCTACAATAACAAATCCAGAAAAATTCATGACCTTAAAGGGCCGATGACCTCGGCATCTTTCCCATTCCAAAGATTCTAGAGAAGGAATAAAAAAAATTAGAAGGGCATAATGGTATAAAGGTATTAGGATGGTGACTCATTGGCGTCGTAGAGGTGTTGAATCCCCTGGTGGAAACAAGCACAGTAAAGACAGCAGGATGATAATTATTATATGTTACCCCCCAGGTATTATAAGAGTAATGATTATGCTTTCTTGTAGAGAGGCAAAAGGGATGTCCTCCGATGCACAAGGGGAGGCCTTCCACTGCAACAGTAACATTACTTATGTTATATTGATTATTATGATGATACAGATGCTCAATTCTTCCACACGTGGGTGGTGGGAAGAATGCAGTTTCATTGGTGCATACCTGTACTTCAGGTTCACCCCAAGAGACAGCTCTCACAAGAGGAGGATTAGGAACATAAGCCCAATAAGTATACTCTATCGCTTGCGCATACATTACCTGACAGGTAACCACAGCCATCTTCTCCTCTTCTTTCCTTCGAAAATGCAATTCTGCTGCTGATAGATTTTCTTTGCTTCAAATATTCAGAAAATTAAAAGTAAGTAAGGTTTTATTCAAGATGTCTTTTGGTTTCATAAATCTCTCCTGTTCCCCCTTTTTTATGTTTTCAATATACTCACATAAAGTACGATTAGCTTTTCAATGATAGCTTATCCTTGACTATTACAAGGGATGCCAAAAGTATGAATTGCATGATATTGGGATAAAAAATGAGCTAATTTTGCAGATTGGTAGGCGGGTGTATTATCAGTTTTCAATTCATTTGGGACCCCCATAACTGCAAAACAAGATAATAAATGAGTAATAACAGCGTCAGCCTTTTCAGAATGTAATGCAATAGCCCCTTGGAAATGTGTGCATGTATCTATAGTATGATGGACGCATTTTTGTTGTCCAAAGGATGAAATAAAAATTACATCCATTTGCCATACCTGATTTGCTTGCAATCCTCTTATGTTGACACCTGGTGGGGTAAATGGTAAGGTAAAAGGTGCACAAATGGAACAAGAGCGAACAATAAGATTTTTTTAATCCTTTAGAGTTAGTATGTTGCAAACGATGCTCTTGTTTTGCTGCTTCTATAGGATAAAGCAATGCATCAATTATAGTATTTCCGAATGACAAGGGTCCAGGAAGGGCGGAATGTGCACGAATATGGGTAAAGAAAATTAATTCTGAACGCCACAGAAGTGATCGTTGTACCTGATAAAACAATTTGTCAATATCTGTCTTAAGAGTTATAAGCAGTGAAACCTGAGGAAGCTGCAAACAAGAGAGAACAGCATACCGAGAATCTGAAACAATGTTAACAGTGAGTTGAGGAAAGTCTTGCAAAACTAAATAAATAGCCCACAGCTCAGCAGGCTGCACGGAGGAGAATGAATGGGGAAGGACTTTAGAACGTTTAAAAGTCCAATATCCAGCAGTATTTTTATTTGCATCAATAAAAACAGTGGGTCCTTTAACTGGAACATCTGAAATCGGAGATTGAGGTATCATGGGGTTAGTTCGAAGAAAATCAATCAATTTAGATGATGGATAGTGATTAGAAAATGAACCAGGAAATGAAACAAGGGAAATCTGCCAATTTTCATTAAATTGTAAACATAAAGATATCTGAGCATTCGTTAATTGAGTAACAATCTGGTGGAATGATCTGCCCAGTTTTTCTATTTGGAAACAGGAGGGGGAGGGGAAGGCAGAAGAGGCAAGTTGACAGCAGGAGGCAGAGAAAGAGAATTAGCAGTTTTAAATTTTGTGAGCTTAGACAGAGGAGAAGACCTAAAGTTTGTCAGGCAGTCTATATCAGTCTGGAGAAGACAAGGAACTTCCCCGAAACAAAAGGAGTTTTGGCAGCTGCTTGGGAATATTCCTTAAAGTCCCCGTCCCGAGGTAAACCAGCCACAGTTGGCTTCAATTATAGCCATTAATCTGGGAAAAGAATGAGTGAGAAGCCCTCAACATTTACTAGAAAGAGAAACAGAGAACAGGAGAGAGTTAACATCCCCTTCAGTCTAAATTTATTTCAGCCAGACCCAATAAGGTCCCCTTTATGAGGTTTTTCCAGATATTGGTTGGGCACTCTTTTAGTGAGGCAATGTCACAAAGACAGACAAAGGGTTGGGGGTGCCCTCTCTAATGAGACCAGTCAGATGTCAGTTTGGTCGTGTCCCAAAAGAACTTAAGGGATGCTTAGCTGTAGTGGTCTCAGCTTTGGAAACTATTCCGATGCCACCATAGACTGTATGCCGTTTACCACAAAATCGCAGACAGGCACAGTCAGACTCCATAGGCTTTTTGGGACCTTAAGGGTGCCCACCCGTGGAGCCACAGAATCAAACCCAGCAGGCAAGCCAGACCGAATTGCATATTCACATCTATATATATATACTAGAGGTTACTATATTCCCTCTCACAGAAATTCTACAGATAAGACTAACAATGACAATGACAATGACAAACAGGACAAAACAGATACAGAAGTGGCCACGAAATAGGTTTATGAGTTTGCTGAAGGGCCAACCGATGTTTCGGTGTGACCTGGGGGAGGGAAATAGCTGCGTCCAGCTTTTCATTTAATCCCCCAGACAGAAGCACATGTGCATTTAAGGATCCAGATGATAAGTTCATTTACCTCATTTTTTCTTAATAACAAAAATGGGAGTATTCCATGGACTATTGGAAGGCTCGGTATGTCCTTCTTTAAGCTATTGTTCCATAAGTTGTATTGCTGCTATTTTTTTTTTTTTGAGAAGGTCCATTGTTCTACCCAAACAGGAGTATCTGACTTTCAAGTTATTGGGTCAGTAGCAACAGAACAATGGCCAGATTGTGTGCTCGAGCTCTGATACTAATTGCTCTAAGGCCTCGATCTTCATTTTTGGTAATGGCCACTGCTCAACCCATTTAGGAGTATTAATTATCCATTTTAATGGGAGTGCCCGAGAAACTTGAGCAGTGGCCACTAGTTTTCCGACGGAACGGTTACAGAAGCCCCCATGGGAGAGAGAAGATCCCTTCCCCATATATTAATAGGTATTCTAACAATATAAAAAGTGACAAAAGCTGTTTTTCCATTATGGAACTGGCATTGTAAAGGACAAGTACTTTTCCAAACATCTGCAATGGAGCCTAATCCTGTCAGCATTAGAGGACTTTTTTCTTTGTTCCAGTCTCGGGGCCATTGTTGAGCGGAAATGACTGAAACATCTGCCCCTGTGTCTATTAACCCTTCAAAGCTCCTTCCTTGTATGGTTAAGGAAAGAACGGGGCGAGAATCCTTGATAAGCATCTCCCAAAATATATGTTGCCCAATACTACCAAAACCTCCTGACCTTTCATTAGGAAGAGCAAAAAAGGGAAGATAAGTATTTGTGCTATACGTTCTCCAGCCAACAATGAAGTGTAACAGAAATAGAAACCATAATTAAAATCTCTCCAACAAAATCAGAGTCTATAACTCCAGGAATTATGGTTAGGCCTCTTAAAGCTGCGCTGCTGCGGCCCAATATTAAGCCAAAGGTGCCTTTAGGCAATGGGCCAAATATGTTTGTCCTTAATTTATAAATGCCACCTCCCGGAGACAAAAGAACATTTTCAGCAAGAGGCAAATCAGCAGCCGCACTTCCTGAAGTTGCAGAGTGTAAATCTGACACCATTAAAGGTTTGGTTATTCCTCGTGTAGCAGTCATCTCCAAGGGTTGTTGGAAAACAAAGGGGTTACTTGAGGAGTGGGAGGCGCATCCAATTGAGTCCCTTGTATTGTTCTTGGGCCCTGGGGACTGAGGCCCTCTAAGTAGTTTCCCGAATGTGGGTTGCCAATAGGATTGCCGTATTTATCAGTTTTAGAACGACATTCATTGGTCCAATGAAGCCCCTTGCCGCATTGGCGGCAAAGCCCAGGGGGCTTATTTCATTTTGTATATCCTTGTTTTGCCCTCAATTTTCTGCAATCCTTTTTCATATGTCCAGGCTTCCCACAATGGTAACAATT
>NW_024081822.1:220220-228100 GCF_003009895.1 Hyaena hyaena | reverse complement strand
CAAAAGTATCTCCGAGATTTCATCACGTCCAACAGCCCACTCAACAGCCACCCGCAATCTAGCAAGAAAATCAGTATAGGGTTCATTGGGTCCTTGTAAAGTTTTTGTAAAAGAAGGCTGAGGGTGGCCAGTACGTACAACACGGCGCCAAGCCCTAAGAAATACCTGGCGCACCTGCTGTAAATCCTGGTTGGAAAATTGAGCCTGTTCTCTCAAGGCTCGAAACTGTCCCTCTCCCATCAATTTATCCTCCAGAGGACCAGGAGGGGTCTGCCCCTCATTAATTCGAGCCTGCTTTCGGGCTTCCTCTTCCCACCAACTCCTTAATTGCAGAAAGCAATGAAAGTGCTTGAGTGATAGCACTACATAGAGTCCACAATTTCAAAGGAATTATGTTACCCTTCTGATGCTGTTGCCGTAATTCCTTCTGTATTAATTTCCATTACTTTAAGTTTAATTGTACTTTAGTTTGGCACTTAAACCCATAACAATGCTTCTCCACAAGGCGAAATAACTCAGATAAATGGCGACTAGATGCCTTCACCCCGATGGAGTGGAGAAGTCCTTTGACTAGCTCCATGTATTGTGCCTTTGTCAATGGGGAATTCCTCATAATTTTCCCGAAAGTTCCCCTGCCTTGGAGCTACAATCCCCGAGGGGTACTCACCCTTTCGGTTTCGTTCGCCCTCGAGCCCGCACGTTGGGCTCCAGATGTTGCGGATGAAATGACACAAAGACAAGACACACACAAAAGACAGACACAGACACAACTCCGGCTGGAGGAACAATTCTACGCAAGCCCTTCTTGCGGTTTATTTTATACCCTGGTAACTGCATACAAACTGAAATCTACAAGATGCATTCCTTTACCAAATAAGGGCAAGTAGCCAAACACATTTCAAGGACGGGGTGGGGGGAGCAAAGGAAGGAAGTGACCACAACATGTTTACTAAGAGGCCTGCTCACAATTCCAGCCTCCTCCTTATTTCTAAGGAGGGCATGTTCCCTCGTGTGCGAGCGGATCATTACCTTGGATATTATGTGCAGGCCCCTTGGCAGAACATCGTGTTTGCAGGCATGGTCTGCCCAGGCAGAGAGTCCCGTGTGCAGGCACATCTCTGCGTCACTAACCACGCTTTCTTGTGGTCACTGTCGGGCTCCCACAGTCAGACAGAGAGGGATACACAGAATCCGAAGCAGGCTCCAGGCTCTGAGCTGGCTGTCAGCAGAGAGCCCAACGCGGGGCTCAAACCCACGAACCATGAGAACATGACCGGAGCCGAAGTTGGTCACTTAGCCGACTGAGCCACACAGGTACCCCTCTTTGTCTCTTTTTATAGGCTTTGTTTTAACGCTTATTTTATCCATTATAAGTATTGTTACTCCAACTGTCATTAAATGTGCAACTCCTCAGTTTTAATATACAGGTGTCTTTAGCTCTCAAATGAGTCTGTATTAGTCACTGTATGGACGGGTCTGGGTTTTATATCCATGCTGTCACCCCATATACTTTGATTGGAGCACACAGTCCATTTACATCAAAGTAGTTATTGATAGATATGCATTTATTGCCATTTTGTTGCTTTCAGGTTGTTTTAAGGTTTTAACGATATTTTCTTCTCTTTCTCTGTCATAGTTTGCTTTGTAGGTTTATTACTATATGTTTTTTGCATATCTATTACTGATTTTTGATTTGTGGTTACCATCAGTTTATATATAACATCTTCTGCATATAGTAGTGTATATTAAGCTGATGGTCACTTAATTCTGAGCTCATTCTTTACTCCTATCCCTTTCATGTTTCATATATTTGGTAACATATTTGTAAAATATGGAACCCGCATCAGATCCAATCACTTTATCAACATCTGTAAGGATTTTTACAGCAATACTTATTTGTACTGCTTTTATTATTTTAATTTTCATACTCTCTCCTGGCCTATTCATTCTACACAAAGAGTCCCTTTTAGGTGACTCACTATACTAAAATGAATGAATGATACACTACATTAATGATAGAAAGGATAAGAACCATATGATATTCTCGGAGAAGTAAGGAGCTCCGTACTTGCACTCGCGCCCATACCTCACACGGAATAGATCTGAAGCCATTGGAATCCTTACAAAACCTGAGAGATTGGGAGAAAAAGGACTCAGAATTCACTTAGAAAGCCTTCTAACGTGAGTGCGAACTGGGGAAGATAAAATCAGGCCGGGATCGGAGACTCCAGGGTCGGAGGAAATCCCCCTCTGCGGGGAGTGAGAGGGGAAAATGAGAAAGTCCGAAACAGAAAAACCTCTGCTCGGGAGAAAAACTTCCGCTCGGGCATAAAAACACCCTGCACGCCAAATACCTGCACGCCAGGTCCCCTCGGGCCAACTGGTCCTGGAGGGGCTGAGCTCGCGGACTGCTTCTTTGTTGTGGCTCCTGGCTGGCTGGACTTCTACAGTAGCGTCGCGCCTGCCGCCATTGTCCTTCCGGCGGGCTTGGGCCCCTGAAAGAGCCGCACGCGGACTCCCGACGTCTGCTCTCCTGGCTGGCTGGAACTCTAGAGGGAAGGCAAAGAGCTAAAAACTGGGAGATTTGCCTGCGAGTTTGTGTTTCGGGTGATGAGACCTGGATTTCCGCACTCCAGCGGGCTCCGCGCACCCGGCAGAGAGCCCCCGCCCATGCTTGCCAGCCCGACCCAGAGAAGGAAGCAGCAATTCTGACTCCACCCCCAGAGCCACGCAGGAGGCCTGGAATATCCCCGAGGGGATTGCCTGGGAAGTTGTGTCTAAGGCAACTTCAGCGGGGCACACAGACTGGGATTTGGAGATTGGGACTGGCTTGGGTTGAAGAGCTCAACCAACTTTGGCTGAGCCCCCGGTATGGGGAGTTTACATGCCCAAAAAAGTGAGGTGCAGCGCTTGGTTCAAGAAGGGACTGGAGCACCATCACTCTCCACCTACAACAGCCAAGGCAGAACTCCCGCCTGAGGCATTTGATTACACCACGCCCAACCCTGCTTGACAGCTGACCTCCTCCCTTTTTTTTTTTTTTTCCTCTTTTCTTTCCTTTTTTCCCCAGAACACTGATCTGATTAACTCCGGTCACCAGCTTGCTTAAACAGTCATAAGGAGTCCATTCTTTAGATGTAAATTCTACACCTACGGACATTTTCATCTCTTTCTCTCAGGAGTAATTAGAGTATATAGTCTCTCTGAATAATACCAGCGTCCTTCTCTCACCTATCCAACCATATTCTACCCTTTACCTCTTTGAAAAAAGATTCTTATCCCTTCTGCCTGTTCATTCTATTTCCAATTTTGCCTCATCCCCGCCCTGCCTTCTCTCTCTTTCTCTATGCTCTTCAACCAGCTGTGCATACAAATGGTTATTTAACTGTAGCTGGGAAATCCGGTTACATGCTTTAAACCATTCTTTATCCATTGGTTTTCTTCTTTTTTCCTTTTCTTTTCTCCTTTTAGACCCTTTTACGTATTTTATAATCTCTATTAATAGCCCTCCTTCCTCCGTCTTTTCTCTTAACTTTCTCGTTTTCCCTCTTGGTTTGCATGTTAGTTGAATTAGTCTGTGCATTTCTGTGTTCCTGCTCCCTGTGTGTTTGTCTGTCTGTTTTCTTTTCCAGGGCTACCTCAAGAAACAAGCCAGAGTACACAAGGTGGAGAGTCCTAAATATCACTACAAATAGGAAAATAATATAACCAAGGTCCCAACAAGAGAGACCAAGAGATACCATTCAAAAAACACTCTGAAAGGATAGGACCTGGACAGCCAAAGAGTCTTCTTTAAACAGCAGTGCTCATATGTGCAGAGAGCATAACAGGTCTTTAAAACTAACAAGAGCCGGAGAGGTAACTAAAATGATGAAACGAAAGAGCTCTCCTCCAGATAAACTCCAAGAAGAAATGACAGCTAATGAACTGCTCAAAACAGATACAAGCAGCATATCTGAACAATATTTTAGTATAATAATGGTAAAATTAATAGCTGGTCTTGAAAAAAGCATAAGGGACATCAAAGAAACTATGGCTACAGACAGAATGGAAAATAAAAATAGGCATGAAGACCTAAAAAAGCGATAAATGAGATACATAATAAATTAGAGGCCTCCAATACACGGATCAAAGAGGCCGAAAGGAGAATAAGTGATTTAGAAGACACGATTATAGAAAAACAAGAAGCTTAAAAAAAAAAGAGACAAACTGATCCAGGAACAGGAAAGAAGAGTTTGAGAGCTCAGTGATACGGTCAAATGCAACAATATCCATATCATAGGAATCCCAGAAGAGGAAGAGAGAGGAAAAGGTGCTGAAGAAATCCTGGAACAGATTATAGCAGAGAACTTCCCTGACCTGGGGAAG
Source organism: Hyaena hyaena (assembly GCF_003009895.1). NCBI lineage: Eukaryota > Metazoa > Chordata > Mammalia > Carnivora > Hyaenidae > Hyaena > Hyaena hyaena. Next base: position 223,732 of record NW_024081822.1, on the reverse strand, counting down.
GAAGTAAATGTTGAAATACAAGAGGCTCAGAGGATTCCCCTCAGGCATAGCTTGAATCGATCTTCTGCACAGCATATGATAGTGAATCTGGCAAAATATAAGGACAAGGAAAGAATTTTGAAAGCAGCTAGGGAGAAAAGGGCCCTAACATAGAAAGAGAAACCTATCAGAGTGGTGACATACCTATCTAATGAAACATGGCAGGCCAGAAAGGAATGGCAGGAGATCTTCAATGTGATGAACAGTAAAAATATGCAGCCAAGAATCCTCTATCCACCAAGCCTGTCATTCAAAATGGAAGGAGAGATAAAAACCGTTCCAAATAAACAGAAATTGAAAGAATTTGCCACCACTAAGCCAGCCCTACAAGAAATCCTGAGGGGGACGCTCTGAAGGAAAGATTGCAAGAAACAAACATATCAGAGACACCACCACAAACAAAAACCCTACAAAAGATGCAAAGACTCTAAACCCACATACCTCAATAATAACACTGAATGTAAATGGGCTGAATGCTCCAATCAAAAGACATAGGGTAGCAGAATGGATAAAAAAAAATCCATCTATATGCTGTCTACAAGAAACTCATTTTAGACTGGAATATACCTTCAGATTAAAAGTAAGGGGATGGAGAAATATATATCATGCTACAGGAAATCAAAGGAAAGCCAGAGTAGCTATACTTATATCAGACAAACTGGACTTTAAATTAAAGACAATAACAAGAGATGAAGAAGGGCACTACATAATAATTACAGGGTCCATCCATCAGGAAGAACTAACTATCATAAATGTTTACGCACAGAATATGGGAGCACCTAAATATTTAAAACAATTCATCACAAACAGAAACAAGCTTATAGATAAGAATGTGCTAATAGTAGGGGACTTTAATACTCCGCTGACAGCAGTGGATAGGTTAACCAGACAGAAAATCACTAAAGAAATAATGGACTTGAAAGACACGTTGGACCAGAGGGATCTGACGGATCTATTTAGAACTTTACATCCTGAGGCCAGGGAATTTACTTTCTTCTCAAGTGCGCATGGCACATTCTCCAAGATAGATCCCATACTGGGACATAAAGCAGCCCTCAAAAAGTATAAAAGAAGAGATCATACCATGTACACTGTCAGATCACAATGCTTTGAAACTTGAAAACAATTACAGGAAGGAGTCTAGAAAACCTCCAAAAACATGGAGGTTAAAGAACACCCTTCTAAAGAATGAATGGGCCAATCAGTCAATTAGAGAGGAAATTAGAAAATATATGGAAACCAATGAAAGTGAAAACGCAACAATCCAAACTCTATGGGATGCAGCAAAGGCAGTCCTAAGAGGAAAGTACATTGCTCTCCAGGCCTATTTCAAGAGATTAGAAAAAGCGCATGTCCAAAATCTAACAGTTCACCTAAAGGAAGTAGAGGCAGATCAACAAGAACGCCCTAAACCCAGTAGAAGAAGAGAAATAGTAAAAATTAGAGCAGAAATAAACAACATAGGTACCAAAGAAACAATTGAACAGATCCATGAAATCAAGAGTTGGTTTTTTGAAAACATAAACAAAATTGACAAACCTCTAGCCAGACTTATCAAAAAGAAAAGAGAGAGCACCCAAATAGACAAAATTATGAATGAAAATGGACATTACAAACAATCCCTCAGAAATACAAGCACTTATCAGGGAATACTATGAAAAATTATATGCCAACAAATTGGAGAACTTAGAAGATACGGAAAAATTCCTAAACATACACGCACTACCAAAATTCACATGGGAAGAAATAGAAAATCTGAACAGACCCTTAACGAGTGAAGAAATTGAATCAGTTCTCAAAAATCTCCCAACAAATAAGAGCCCTGGACCTGATGGCTTCCCTGGAGAATTCTACCAGACATTTAAACAGAATTAATCCCAATTCTTCTCAAGCTATTCCAAAAAATAGAAATCGAAGGAAAACTCCCGGACTCATTTTATGAAGCCAGCATCACTCTGATTCCCAAGACAGACAGAGATCCACCTAAAAAAGAGAACTATAGGCCAATATCCTTGATGAATACGGATGCAAAAATCCTCAACAAGATCCTTGCAAATCGAATCCAGCAGCACATAAAAAGAATCACCCACCAAGATCAAGTGGGATTCACTCCTCGGTTACAGGGCTAGTTCAGCATTCGCAAATCGATCAATGTGATACACCACATCAATAAAAGAAAAGATAAAAACCATATGATCCTCACAATAGATGCAGAGAAAGCATTTGACAAAATACAGCATCCCTTCTTGATAAAGACTCTCGAGAAAGTCGGGACAGAAGGAACCTACTTAAACATCATCGAAACCCTCTATGAGAAGCCTTCAGCTAACATCATCCTCCACGGGGAAAAACTGAGAACTTTCCCCCGGAGTTTAGGAACACCACAGGATGTCCACTCTCAACACTGTTGTTTACCATAATGCTGGAAGTCCTAGCATCAGTCATCAGACTACAAAAGGAAATCAAAGGTATCAGAATTGACAAAGAGGAAGTCAAACTTTCCCTCTTCGCAGATGACATGATACTCTACATCGGAAACCCGACAGACTCCAAAAGAAGCCCACTAGAACTGATCCAAGAATTCAGCCAAGTTGCAGGGTACAAAATCAACGTACAGAAATTGGTTGCATTTTTATACACCAACAATGAATGAACAGAAAGAGAAATCAAGAAGCTTATCCCATTCATAATTGCACAAAAAACCATAAAATACCTAGGAATAAACCTATCCAAGGATACAAAGATCTGTATAATGAAAACTACAGAAAACTTATGAAGGAAATTGAAGAAGACATAAAGAAATGGAAAAACATTCCATGCTCATGGATAGGAAGAATAAATATAGTTAAGATGCCATTACTACCCAAATCTATCTACACATTCAATGGAATTCCAATCAAAATTGCACCAGCATACTTCTCAAAACTAGAACAAACTATCCTAAAATTTATATGGAAGCACAAAAGACCCCGAATAACGAAAGTAATACTGAAAAATAAAACCAAAACGAGAGGTATCACCATCCCAGACTTTAGCCTCTACTACAAAGCTGTCATCGTCACGACAGTATGGTATTGGCACTAAAACAGACACATAGGGCAGTGGAACAGAATTGAGAACTCAGAAGTGGACTCAAAAGTATACAACCAACTGATCTTTGACAAAGCAGGAAAGAATATCCAATGGAAAAATGACAGCCTTTTTAACAGATGGTGTTGGGAGAACTAGACAGCAACATGCAGAAGAATGAAACTAGATCATTTTCTCACACCATGCACAAAAATAAACTCAAAACGGATAAAGGACCTGAACGTGAGACAGGAAACTATCAACACCCTAGAGGAGAAAGCAGGAAACAACCTCCTTGACCTCCACCGCAGCAACTTCTTACTTGACACATCCCCAAAAGCAAGGGAATCAAGAGCAAAAATAAATGATTGGGACCTCATCAAGATTAAAAGCTTCTGCACAGC
>NW_024081822.1:189804-219886 GCF_003009895.1 Hyaena hyaena | reverse complement strand
GAAACGGGCACCCTCCTCCACTCTTCGTGGGAATGCAAACTGGTGCAGCCCCTCTGGAAAACAGTGTGGAGCTTCCTCAGGAAAGTAACAATAGAACTCCCCTATGACCCAGCAATAGCACTGCTAGGAATTTACCCAAGGGATACAGAAATGCTGATGCATAGGAGCACATGGACCCCAATGTTCATAGCAGCACTCTCCACAATAGCTAAAACATGGAAAGAGCCTAAGTGTCCATCAACGGACGAATGGATCAAGAAGATGTGGGTTATCTATACGATGGAATACTACATCGCAATGAGAAACATTGAAGTCGGGCCGTGTGTAGCAACATGGATGGACCTTGAGGGTGTTATGCTGAGCGAAATAAGTCAGGCAGAGAAGGACAAATATCATATGTTTGCAGGTATAGGAGGATTAGGGGGAACTTATCTGAGGACCAAGGGGGAGAAGATGGGGGGAAATGGTGGGGGAAAGGAAGAAAGACAAACCATGAGAGACTCTTGAATTATGAGAAACAAACTTAAGATTGATGGATGTGGGGGTGAGGGGGGAAATCGTCATGGAGGAGGGCACTTGTTGGGATGAGCATTGGGTGTTATATGGAAACCAATTTGACAATAAACTATTTTCAAAAAATAAATTAAAAAACTGTCATGGAAAAAAGAGAACCATTTAATCTTTCATTAGATACATAAAAAGAATTTACAAAATACAACATCCAATCATTGAAAAAATCTCAATAATGTAGGGTTAGAGGCAACATACCTCAACAAAATAAAGGTTATATACGAAAAACCCACAGCTAATATCATCTTCATTGGAGAAAATGTTATATTTTTTTCCTCTGTGGTCAGGAAAAAGACAGGGATGTTTACTCTCACCACTGTTATTACTGGAAGCCTTACCCTCAGCAATCAGGCAGTAACAACAACAACAAAATAAAATGCATATAAATCACCAAGGAAGAAGTAAAAATTTCACAATTTGGAGAAGGCATGATATCCTATATAGAAAATATAAAGACTTCACCAAAAAAATTGTTAGAACTGATATCCAAATTCTATAAGGTTTCAGGATAGATAGAACATCAACATACAGAAATCTGTGACATTTATATACACAAATAGTAAAGCAAAAAAAAAGAGAAGTCAAATAATTGATCCCATTCACAGTTACACCAAAACCAGGAAGATGCTTAGGAATAAAACTAACAAAGGACACCTGAGTGGCTCAGTCAGTTACACATCTGACTTCAGCTCAGGTAATGATCTCACAGTTCATGAGTTTGAGCCCTGTGTCGGGCTCTGTGCTGATAGCTCAGAACCTGGATCCTACTTCAGATTCTGTATTTACCTACCTCTCTTTCTGCCCCTCCCATGCTTGGGCTCTGCCTCTGTCTCTGTCTTTTTCTCTAAAAAGATAAACATTAAAACAAAACCTAACCAAAGTTCTCAAAGATCTGTACACTGAAAGCTACAAAACACTGATGAAAGAAATTGAAGGTGACATAAAAGAATAGAAAACTATTCCATGCCCATGGATTGCAAGAAAAAATATTATTAAAGTATCCATACTACCAAAAGCAATCTACACACTTAACATAGTCCCTGTCAAAATATCATCAGTATTTTTGCAGAGCTAAAACAATCTTAAAATTAATATGAACCACAAAATACCAAGAGTAGCCAAAGAAATCCTGAAAAAGAAAATCAAAGCTACAAGTATCACCATTCTGGACTTCAAGCTGTATTTCAAAGCTGTAGTCATCAAGACAGTATGTCACTGGTACAAAAGCAGACACGTGGATCAATGGAACAGAATAGAAAATCCAGTAATCAACCCACAACTATATGGACAATTAATATTTGGCAAAGCAGAAAGTAAGATCCAATGGGAAAAAAAAGACAGTATCTCCAACAAATGGTGCTAGAAAACTGGAAAGCAACATGCAAATGAGTCAAATTGGAGCATTTTCTTACACTATACACAACAATAAATTAATACTAGATGTAAGACGTAAATATGAGACAGGAAACCAGACATGGTCTACAAATATATGGCCAACTAACTTTTGACAAAGCAAGAAAAAGTATCCAATGGGAAAAAGACTTTTCATGAAATGGCATTGGCAAAACTGGACAAGTACATTCCAAAGAATGAAACTGGACAACTTTCTTACACCATATACAAAAATAAATTCAAAATTAATGAAATACATAAACTGTGAGAAACAAAACCATTAAATTGAGAGGACAACACTGGAAGTAACCTCTTTGACACTGCCCGTAGCACCCTGTTAATAGATATGTCTTTCGAGTCAAGGGAAACAAAAGCAAATAAAAACTATTGGGTCTTCATCAAAATAAAAAGCTTCTGCACTGAGAAAGAAACATTCAACAAAATTAAAAGCCCACCTGCAGAATGGGAGAAGATATTTGGAAATGGCATATCTGAGAAAAGGGTAGTATCCAAAATATATAAAGAACTTATAAAATTCAACTTCCCAAAATCAAATAATCCAAAGAAATGAGAAGACAACATAAATAGACGTTTTATGAGAGAAGACATTAAATTACAAACAGACACATGAAAAGATGAAGAGGTGCTCAACATCGCTCATCATCAGTAAAGTACAAATAAAACCTACAAGTAAATATCACCTCACATCTGTCAGAAAGTCTAAAATTAACCATACAAAATACAATACATGTTGGTGAAGTGGAGAAAGGGAATTCTCTTACAGTGTTGATGGGAATACAAATTGGTGTAGCCACTCTGGAAAACACTATGGAGGTTCCTCAAAAAGTTAAAAATAAAAGTATCCTAGGGGTGCCTGGGTGGCTCAGTCTGTTAAGTGTCCAACTGTGTCAGCTGTGCTGACAGCTCCGAGTCTGGAGACTGCTTCAGATTTTGTGTCTCCCCCACTCATGCTCTGTGTCTCAAAAATAAATAAATGTTAAAAAAAAAATCCACTTGCCTATAACCCAGCAATTGGACTATTAGGTATTTATCCAAAGAATTACAAAAATACTAATTCAAAGGGATACATGCACCCCGATGTTTATATTAGGATTATCAACAATAGACAAAATTTGAATACAGCTCAAGTGTCCACTGACTGATGAATGCATAAAAAAAGTAGTATGCATATACAGTGGAATACTACTGTCATCACAAAAAAATTAGGTATTGCCATTTGCAAGTTCATGGGTTAAGGTAGAGATTATTATGCTAAGTGAAATAAGTCAGTCAGAGGAAGACAACATATTATTTCAGTCACATATGCAATATTAAAAACAAAACAAATGAGCAAAGACAAAAAAATTGAGAAAAACCAATAAACTTTTTAAAAACTTTTTTCTTTTCTTTTCTTTTTTTATTTATTCCTGAGAGAGAGAGAGAGACAGTGTGATCAGGGGAGGGTCAGAGAGAGAGGGAGATACAGAATCCGAAGCAGGCTCCAGGCTCTGAGCTAGCTGTTAGCACAGAGCCTGACATGGGGCTCGAACCCATGAACCATGAGATCATAACCTGAACCGAAGTCGGACGCTCAACCGATTGAGCCACCCAGGTGCCCCAAGAAACTCTTAACTATAGTGAATAAACTGATGGTTACCAGAGGGACAGTGGGTGGCGAAATGGGTTAAATAGGTGATGGGAATTAGGAAGTGCACTTGTGATTGGCACTGAGTGTTGTATGGAAATACTGAATATTGTACAAATGAAACTAATACTCGTGTATATGTTAACTGGAATTTAAATAAAACCTTAAAAATTACCTCTACTTTCAAGAGGAAAAGTAGCTGACTTGCCTAACACACAGAAACAGACAGAGATGTATACAAAATTACGAGAGAGAGGAATGTATCCCAAATGGAAGAACAGGACAAAATCATTGCAGGGGATATATGTGAAATAGAAATAGGGTAGTATGAATGATGGAGAATATAATGAATGATCTAATGATACTCCGTGAGCTTCAGAAATTGGTGTACCATGTTGGTGAGACTCTTCATAAAGAAATAATGAAATATCAAAGACGAAGGACTCAATAAATGAAATAAAAATACACAGATATAATAAATTGCAGGCTACAGGAAGCATAGGAACATTTGAGCGACCTAGGGTAGAGTCATGGAAATTAATCAAGACGAAATGATAGAAAAACAAATACTGCATAATGAGAATAGATTTAGAGAACTGAGTGACACCAACAAGTGTAATAACATTCGCAATATAGAGATCCTAGGAGAAGGAAAAAAAATGTGGAAGAAAATGTAATTGAAGAAATAATAGCTGAACAATTTCCAAATCTCAGCAGGGAAACAGAGAACCATATTCAGTAGGGGAAGAGATCACTCCAAAATTTCAAGCAGAGACGTCCACACCAAGATACATAGTAACTAAATTGGAAAAAAATAGTTTCAAATAGAGTATTTTAGAGATTGAAAGAGAAAAGAAAATTATGGAAAGAAAATGCCATAAGGCTATCATCTAAGTTTTCAGCAGAGACTTTACAGGCTACAAGAGAGTGAAACGATACATTCAAAGTGATGAAAGGGGAAAACCTGCCCTCAAGAACACTATCAAGTAAGGCTATCATTCAGAATAAGATAGATCAATAGTTTCTCAGACAAAAATTGAAGTAATTCATGACACTAAACTAGCCCTACAGGAAATAGTAAAAAGGACTCTCCTCTTTCTCTGTAAGTTTTTTTTTTTTTTTTACTTTTTTTTTTTTAATGTTTTATTTATTTCTAGGGGAGAGAGAGAGAGAGAGAGACAGCGTGAGCAGGGGAGGGTCAGAGAGAGAGGGAGTCACAGACTGAAACAGGCTCCAGGCTCTGAGCTGGCAGTCAGCACAGAGCCCGACGCGGGGCTCGAACCCACGAACCGCGAGATCATGACCTGAGCGAAAGTCGGACGCTTAACCAACTAAGCCACCCAGGTGCCCCTCTCTGTAAGTTTTTATTTAAATTACAATTAGTTACCATATAGTGTAATATTAGTTTCAGGTGTAGAATTTAGTGATTCATCACTTACATAAAACAGCCACTGCTCGTCACAAGTGCCCTCCTTAATGATCATTACCCATTTAAACCATCCTCCGACCCTCATCTCCTCCAGCAACCCTCAGTTTGTTCTCTATAGTCAAGGGTTTGTTTTATTGTTTACCTCTCCAATTTTATTCATTTATGTCAATGTATTTCTTTCTTAAAATCCACATATAAGTGAAATCAAATGGTATTCATCTTTCTCTGACTTATTTCACTTAGCATAAAACTCTCTCCATCTATGACATTGCAAATGGCAATATTTCATTATTTTTATGGCCTAGTAATATTGTTTTTATGTATATACCACTTTTCTTTTTTTTATACCACCTTCTTAAAAATCTATTCATCATCCAATGACATATGGGCTCCTTCCATAATAGGGTTATTGTTGATAATGCTCCTGTATATAGAAGTATGCATGTATTCTCTTGAATCAGCATTTTTTGTGTTATTTGAGTAAATACATAGTACTGGAATGCCTGGGTTATAGGGGAGTTCCATTTTTAACTTTTTGAGAAACCTCTATATTATTTGGGAGAGTGGTTACACAAGTTTGCACTCCCACTAACAGTTTAAGAGTTCCCCTTTCCCTGCATCCCTCGTCAACACCAATTGTTTCCAGTGTTATTAATTTTAGCCATTATGACAGGTGTGAGGAAATATCTCATTGTAGTTTTGATTTGTATTTCACTGGTGATGAATGATGTTGAGCATTTTTTCATGTGTCTGTTAGTCACCTGGATGTCTTCTTCACAAAAATGTCTTCCGCCCATTTCTTAAGCAGAATATTTGTTATTTTTTTGTGTTGAATTTTATAAGTTCTTTATATATTTTGGATATTTACCCTTTCTCAGACATGTCATTTGCACATATCTCCTCCCATTTCATAGGTTGCCTTTTAGCTTTGTTGATTGTTTCCTTCATCGTGTAGAAAGATTTTATCTTGATGAATTCACAAAAGTTTATTTATGCTTTTGTTTCTCTTGCCTTAGGAGATATTCCAGTAAAAAGTTGATAAGGCCAGGGGCGCCTGGGTGGTTTAGTCGGTTAAGCGTCCGACTTTCGCTTAGGTCATGATCTCGCGGTTCGTGGGTTCGAGCCCTGCGTCGGGGTCTGTGCTGACTGCCAGCTCGGAGCCTGGAGCCTGTTTCAGTCTGTGACTCCCTCTCTCTCTGACCCTCCCCTGCTCACGCTGTCTCTCTCTCTCTCTCTCTCTCTCTCTCCTAGAAATAAATAAAAAAACGTTAAAAAAAAAAAGTTGCTAAGGCCGATGTCAAGGAGATTAGTGCCTGTGTTCTCCAGGATTTTGATGGTTTCCTATCTCACATTCAGATCTTTACATCCATTGTTTTTGTATGGTTTGTTGTATGGTGTAAGAATATGGTACAGTTTCATTCTTTTGCATGTTGTTGTCTAGGTTCCAAGCATCATTTATTCAAGAGACTTTTTCCATTGGATATTCTTTCTTGCTTAGGAAAGATGAACTAATTTTCTTAGGAAGATAATTTGACCATATAGTTGTGGGTCCATTTCTGGATTTTCTATTCTGCTCCATTTATCTATGTGTCTATTTTTGTGCTAGGACCAGACTGTCTTGATAACCATAGCTTTGTAATATAGCTGGAAGTCTGGGACTGTGATGCCTACAGCTTTGCTCTCCTTTCTCAAGATTGCTTTGGCTATTTGGGGTCTTTTGTGGTTCCACACACATTTTAGCATTGTTTTTTTATAGCTCTGTGAAATACGCTGTTGTTATAATGATTTGGATTGCATTAAATGAGTGGATTGCTTTGGGCAGCATAGATATTTTAACAATATTTGTTCTTCTAATCCATGTGAATGAAGTGCTCTGCCATTTATTTGTGTCATCTTTAATTTCTTTTATCAATATTTTATAGTTTTCAGAAGACAGATTTTTCAACTTTTATTAGGTTTATTCTAGGCATCTTATCATTTCTGGTGCAATTGTAAATAGGATCGACTTCCTGGATTTCTCTTTTTGCCATTTCATCATTGGTGTATAAAAATCCAACAAATGTCCTTAGATTTGACTAAATTTCTTATCAATTCTAACGTGTGTGTGTGTGTGTGTGTGTGTGTGTGTGTGTGGAGTCTTTTGGGTCTTCTACACAGAGTATCATGTAGTCTGCAAATAGTGAAAGATTGACTTCTTCCTTGATGATTTGGACTACTTTAATTATTTTTGTTTTCTAATTGCTGAAGCTAGGACTTCCAGTACTATATGAAGTAACAGTGGTGACAGTGGGCATCTTTGTCTTGTTCTCTACCATAGAGGAAAAGATCTCAGGTGTTACACATTGAGGATGATATTAGCTGTGGGTTTTTCATATATGGCCTTTATGATGTTGAGGTATTTCCCTCTAAACCTACTTTATTGAGGGTTTTTATCAAGAATTGATGCTTTACTGATGTGCCTGGGTGGCTCAGTCAGTTAAGCATCTGACTCTTGATTTCGGCTCGTATCATATCTCACAGTTCATGAGATCTGCACTGTCAGTGCATATCCTGCTTGAGATTCTTGGCCTATTTCTCTCCATGCACCACTCTCTCTTACACTTTCTCTCTCCTTCAAATAAACTTTAAAGATAGAATGGATGCTGTATTTTGTCAAATGTTTTTTTTCTGCATTTATTCAGAGGATCATATGTTTCTTATCCTTTTATTTATTTATGTCATGTATCACATTGATTGATTTGCAAATATGCAACCACTCTGGCACTTCAGGAATAATTCCCACTTCCTGAATCATAGTGATGATTCTTTTAATATATTGAATGATTGGATTTGTTAGTATTTTGTTGAGAATTTTTGCATCCATGATCATCAGGGATATTGGCATTTTGTTATCTTTTTTAGTGGACTCTTTGTATGATTTGGGACTCAGGATAATTCTGGATTCATAGAATGAAATTGGAAGTTTTCTTTCCATTTCTATTTTTTTTAATAGTTTGAGATGAACAAGTATAACTCTTCCCTAAATTGCAGGGGTCCAGCCTCTGCAAGCCAGGTTGACCCGGAGAGTGAGGGTTGGAGTCGGCAAAGAAGACACAGAGCCACTCTCTTCAGGTGGACTGCTCAAATTTATTTTTCAGTTTGGTATTTTTATAGCAAGTCCAATCAGTCATGCTTAAACAATCTACATTTTTAGAAAGGAGTCATGGGACTTACCATTTCTAAATTTTCTTGGCAACAGTGATTTCACGGTACATGATTTCCACTTAAACCAATAAAATTTAACCAGGTAGTCATAACAAAGTTCTACATATTCTTTACTATGTATGGCAAGGTATCTAAGAAGTGAAGCATATATCCAGAACACATGAGAACAAAGTGCCCTTTAATTGTTTAAGTTTAGCGGGCAAGCAAGAACAGGATAAACTTGTACCAGCAGTTATAGATGATAGGCTTTCACAACCCCTCACTAAGAAAGAAGAATATCAACATTTATCATAGAGGACATGTGGAATTGTTTTACGTGGATCAACTAGAGTTTGGTCTCTGCATTTACAGGTCTCATTCTTTGGCCAGAACAATCCATAAGTTGCCTCACAGGCTTGAGGCCAGGGGCAACAGGCAAATATTTCTCTAACACTTTTCCAAGAAAGTCTTCTAAAACTAATAAGTTTTTATTTGTCTCTGCTTAAAGCATAATATGTAGTATTATTGGCAATTAGACCCCTACAAGGAAAATGAGTTCCAGGTCTCTTATAGACCCCATGCATACCAGACTGTCCCCAATTTTGCCAGTTACTACAATAAACATAAGACAACATCCTATTGAGGGGACGGGCATATTTAGGTACATTCCATTTTGGAGGAAGAGGGGGAACTTTAGGCAATTCTGGTTTCATATTAACTCTAGAATAGACTAACAGCAGAAGTGACAGTAAAAGGCACAGACTAAGCAGAGAAGAAGAATTCTTCAGTGGGTTCTTCTGACTGCTTTGCAGTCTATCCCACAGGTTTTTCCCTGGGCCTTGCCATCAGGGATGACCCGTGCAGTTTCAGTCTCCGGCACTAAATGTTTGGTAGAATTTCCCCCAGGAAGCCATCTGGTCCTGTGCTTTCATTTGTGGGGAAATTTTTGGCTACTGATTCAATTTCTTTTCTGGTTATTGGTCTGTTCAAATTTCCTATCTCTTCCTGTTTCAGTTTTGGTAATTTATGTTTGTAGGAATTTATCAATTTCTCTTAGATTGCTTAATTTGTTGGCATATAATATTTCATAAAGTTTTTTAATAATTGTTTCCATTTTTGTGTTGTTGCTTATGGTTTCTCCTCTTTTCTAAGTAATTTTATTTATTTGTGTCCTTTCTTTTTTCTTTCTGACAAGAATTTCTAAGTGTTTAGCAATTTTACTATTTTTTTCAGAGAAACAGCTACTAGTTTCATTCACATTTTCTAGTGTATTTGTTTCCATATCATTTATTTCTACTCTAATATTTATTTCCCTTTGCTGGATTTTAACTTTCATTGTTCTTTTCCTAGCTCCTTTTGGTGTAAGGTTAGATTGTGTATTTGAGATCTGTCTTGCTCTGTGATATAGGTCTGTATTGCTATAAACTTCCCTGTTAGAATCTTTTTTGCCACATCCCTAATAGTATTGCTTTTCTTGCATCCCAAATGTTTTAGAATGTAGTGTTTTCACCATCATTTGTTTCCATGTACTTTTCATTTCTCCTTATTTTCCTTATATACTCATTTATTCCTTAGTAGGATGTCCTTTAGCCTCCATTTATTTGTTGTATTTCCAAATTTTGTCTTTTGGTTAACTTCAAGTCTCATAGTGTTGTGGTCAGAAAACATGCGTATTACTTTTAATTTATTTTTTTCCTTTGCCTATTTTCATTTTCATTTTATTTCTTTTCTTTTGTTTTTATGTTTAGATCTATATGCTTTTAACAAGCAGACAAAAACACATGCAGGATTTAGTTTTTTGTTTATTTGTTTTCTGTATTTTTTTTCTTTCTTCATTGCTTTTCTGGACAACATGATGAGATTTAGAAATTCACCCCAAAAGAAAAATCAAGAAGTAGAAGTCATGCCCAGGGATTTAATCAATAAAGATATAAATAAGATTTCTGAACTAGAATTTAAAACAACAATTATAAACTGTGGCTCCCGGGTGGCTCAGTCAGGGAAGCATCTGAATCTTTGTTTTGGCTGAGGTCATAATTTCACAGTTTGTAAGTTAAAGCTCCATGTCAGGTTTCAAGTTCAGAGTGCAGAACCTGTTTGGGATTCTCTATCTCTCCCCTCTTTTATCTCTCTGTCCCTCCCTTGCTCCTGCTCTCTCTCTCTCTCTTTCTCTCTCAAAATAAATAAACTAACAAAAAGATTGTGAGATACTAGCTGAGCTTGAAAAAAGGACAGAAGATACCAGACAATTCCTTTCAACAGAGATAAAAATCTAAAATCTAGTACAGCCAAAATTAAAAATGCTATATCTGAAATGCAAACCCGAGTGTATAATATGACACCCACATAGGACAGACAAGGCAGAAGAGCGAATTAGTGATATAGATGATAAAATTATGGGAAAAAATGAATCTGAAAAGTAAAAGGGAAACAAAATTCATGTATTATGAAAGCAGACATAGGTAACTTTACAATTTACAGAAATGTAACAACATTCATATCTTAGGATCCCAGAAGACGAAAAGAGAGAAAAAGGGGCAGAAGGTTTATTCACCAAAAAGTTGTTAGAAATACATTCATTTAGCAAAGTTGCAGGATAGAAATTCAATGCATAGAAATTGTTTGCATTTCCATACACCAATAATTAGCAGCAGAAAAAGAAATCAAGGATTTGATCCCATTTGCAAGCACCACAAACAATAAGATACCTAGGAAGAAACCTAACTAAGATGTAAAAGATCTGAACTCTGAAAACTATAGAACACTTATGAAAGAAATTGAAGAGGACACAATGAAATGTAAAAGCACTCCATGCTCATGAATTGGAAGAAGAAATATTGTTAATTTTTTCTGCTATCCAAACCATTGTACACATGTAAGGAAATCCCTATCAAAGTATCACCAGCATTTTTCACAAAGCTGAAACAACCAATCTTAAAATTTGTATGTAACTACAAGAGACCCTAAATAGCCAAAGCAATTCTGAAAAACAAAACAAAACAAAACAAAACTGGAGGAATCATGATTCTGGACTTCAAGCTGTATTATAAACCTGTAATTCACTAAAATTTTGTGGTATTGGCACAAAAATACAGACACACAAATCACTGGAACAGAATAAAATCCAGAAATTAACCCACAACTATATGGCCAAGTCATCTTCAACTAAGCAGGAAAAAAGAAGCTAATGAAAGAGAGAGAATCTCTTCAACAAATGGTGTTGAGAAAACTGGCTGGTGTCAAGCAGAAGAATGAAACTGGACCACTTTCTTACACTATATACAAAATACATTCAAAATGGATGAAAGAATTAAATTTGAGACAAGTAACCATCAAAATTCTGGAGAAGAACAGAGGCAGAAACCTCTTTGACTTCAGCTGAAGCAACTTCTTACTAGACATGCTGTCAAAGGCAAGGGAAACAAAAGCAAACATTAAGTATTGGAATTTCATCAAGACAAAAATCTTCTACACAGCAAATGAAAACTTCAATACAACTAAAGTCAGTCTACAGAATGTGAGAAGATATTTGCAAATGGCATATTAGATAAATGGTTAGTATCCAAAATCCATAAAGAACTTATCAAACTCAACACCCCCCAAAACAAATGAACTAGTTAAGAAATGTGCAGAGGACATGAATAGACTTTTTTTTTTTTTTTTGCAAAGAAGACATCCAGGTAGCTAACGGACACATGAAAAAATGCTCAATATCTCTTATCAGCAAAATAAAAATCAAAACCATGATGAGATATCACCTTACAACTGTAAAAATGGCTAAAATCAACAACACAAGAAACACGTGTTGGCAAAGATGCAATGCAAAGAGAACCTTCTTGTGCTGTATGTGGGAATGCAAACTGGTGCTGCCACTCTGGAGAATAGTATGGAAGTTTCTTAAAAAGTTAAAACCAGAACTACCTTACCATTCAGGAATTGCACCATTAAGTACTTACCCAAATGATACAAAAACTCAGATTTGAAGTGATACATGAACCTCAATGTTTATAGCAGCATTGTCAGCAATAGTCAAACTGGAGAAAGCCCAGATTTCCATAGACTGATGAATGGATAAAGAAGATGTGGTGTGCATATACAATGGAATATTACTCAGCCTTAAAAAGAATGGGATACGTGGATGGAGCTAGAATGTATCAATCTAAGTGAATTAAGACAGTCAGAGAAAGACAAATATCATATGATTTCACTCATATGTGAAATTTAAGAAACCAAACGGATGAACATATTGGAAAGAGAGGGAAAAAGAGAGAGTGAGACAAACCACAGGAGACATAGATAACAAACTAAGGGTTGATTAACAGATGTGGGTGGGAGATGCGCTAAATGGGTGATTGATATTAAGGAGGACACTTATTGTGATGAGCACTGGGTGTTGTATGTAAGTGATGAATCACTGAATTCTACTCCTGAAACCAATATTGCACTGTATGTTAACTAAATTTTGACTTAAAAATAAAATGAAATAAAATCCACACATGAAATATAAGCTAAACTTTAGGGGCCTCGTGTGGCGAGTATCAGTATGGGTTTTCTGGGGAAGAATCTCACCTACCTGGGGCTGATGCAAGTTTGACCTAGAAGGGCAATCACACTGAAGCATAGGTTCGTGGGTTTGGGGGTAAAGTGTCACAATAAAGAATCAGTGTCCCAGTTTAACACTTCTAGCAGATGTCTCTGCACTTATGCTGAGATATGAGGGAGGAAAATGGTGCCCACTGGCTCCGTTGTCCCTGGAGAGTCAATGCCACTTCTCTCAGATGTGCTTTAAGAAGGGGGAATCCTCTTTCCTGGTGCATCCCAGTTGATTCTCAGATTGTACCATCTGCCCATCAGGTATCTGCCTTCATTCTCTACTGAAGCACTGCACATCTGTCATGGTTCTATACTAGCCATATCATGAACCTCTAAAATCCCCAAAACTCTAAAATCCCAAAAACTCACAAAAATCAGCCCCACTTCTTCTCCCAGTCGATGGCTTTGGGGAAGTGTTTTCCTATGCACTCCTCTCTCTCTCATCTGTCTGCAACCAGGACTCCCTCCTCTCTGCAGCATCCGTGATCCTTTTCTCCCCTAAATCAGCTTTCTGCCCCTCCTATCTTCCACTGTGTGGCCTCTTATCTCCCTAGTTATGCATTTCATTTGGTCAGTTCTCAGATTGATTTTCTGGGTGTTCAAAATGTTTTGATATTTATCAGGCTGTGTTAGAGGGATGAGGCAAGCCTAGAGTCTTCCTACTGAACTGCCATCTTAGCTCCTCACTCAAGGCTATCTTTCAGTATTCTAAAAGAGGTAATGTTTTCCCCAGACAAAAAAAAAAAAAAAAAAAGCGTTAAAAGAATTCATGAGCAATAAACCAGCCCTAAAAGAAATGTCAAGTGAAACTGTTATTTATAAAACAAAAGCTATAGTAAGAGCAAGGAAAATAGGAAGCAGAAAAGCAATAATATTAAGTATACCTCTAAAAATCAGTCAAGGGAAACACAAAATAAAAGGATGTAAAGTATAACACCAAATATTTGAAACATGGAGTTGAGAGGAATAAAGAATATGTTTTAAATTAAGTGACAATCAGCTTTATGTAGATTACTCTATGTAGGAGATGTTATATATAAGCCAAACAAATAACTAGCAATAAAAAATACTAATAGATGTGCAAAAAGTAAAGAGTAAATATTCCAAGTATCTCACTAAAGAAACCTGGCAGATAATTAAAGAGAGAAATGGAATAAAGAATCAGAGAAAAATTACAAAACAACTACAAAGCAAATAACAAAATGACAATGAATATATATTTATCAATAATTATTTTGAATGTAAGTGGACTGGAATCTCCAATCAAAAGGCATGGGGTGACAAGAGTGAATAACCAAAACAAGACACATGGATGTGCTGCCTATAAAAGACCCATTTCAGACCTAAACACACCTGCAGATTAAAAATATGGGGATGGAGAAACAGCTGTCATTCAAATGAATAGCAAGAGAAAGCCAGAGTAGCAATACTTATATCAGACAAAATAGACTTTAAAACAAAAAGTATAATTGTTGTTTAACATACTGCTGGAAGTCCTAGCATCAGCCATCAGACAACAAAAGGAAATCAAAGGCATCAGAATTGGCAAAGAGGAAGTCAAACTTTCACTCTTCGCAGATGACATGATACTCTACATAGAAAACCCGACAGACTCCACCAGAAGCCTACTAGAACTGATCCAAGAATTCAGCCAAGTTGCAGGGTACAAAATCAACGTACAGAAATCGGTTGCATTTTTATACACCAATAATGAAGCAACAGAAAGAGAAATCAAGAAACTGATCCCATTCACAATTGCACAAAAAACCATAAAATACCTCGGAATAAACCTAACCAAGGATACAAGAGATCTGTATGATGAAAACTATAGAAAACTTATGAAGGAAATTGAAGAAGACACAAAGAAATGGAAAAACATTCCATGCTCATGGATAGGAAGAATAAATATAGTTAAGATGTCATTACTACCTAAAGCACTCTACACATTCAATGCAATTCCAATCAAAATTGCACCAGCATACTTCTCAAAACTAGAACAAACTATCCAAAAATTTGTATGGAACCACAAAAGACCCCGAATAGCCAAAGTAATACTGAAAAATAAAACCAAAACGGGAGGTATCACCATCCCAGACTTCAGCCTCTACTACAAAGCTGTCATCCTCAAGACAGTATGGTATTGGCACAAAAACAGACACATAGACCAATGGAACAGAATTGAGAACTCAGAAGTGGACCCAAAAGTATACAGCCAACTGATCTTTGACAAAGCAGGAAAGAATATCCAATGGAAAAAAGACAGCCTTTTTAACAGATGGTGTTGGGAGAACTGGACAGCAACATGCAGAAGAATGAAACTAGATCATTTTCTCACACCATGCACAAAAATCAACTCAAAATGGATAAAGGACCTGAACGTGAGACAGGAAACTATCAACACCCTAGAGGAGAAAGCAGGAAACAACCTCCTTGACCTCCACCGCAGCAACTTCTTACTTGACACATCCCCAAAAGCAAGGGAATCAAGAGCAAAAATAAACTGTTGGGACCTCATCAAGATTAAAAGCTTCTGCACAGCCAAGGAAACAACCCAGAAAATTAATAGGCAACCAACGGAATGGGAAAAGATAGTTGCAAATGACATATCAGATAAAGGGTTAATATCCAGAATCTATAAGGAACTCACCAAACTACACGCCCGAAAAACAAACAACCCAGTGAAGAAATGGGCAGAAGACATGAACAGACACTTCTCCAAAGAGGACATCCAGATGGCCAACAGACACATGAAACGATGCTCAGCATCCCTCCTCATCAGGGAAATACAAATCAAAACCACACTGAGATACCACCTCACGCCAGTCAGAGTGGCTAAAATGAGCAAATCAGAGAACTCTAGATGCTGGCGAGGATGTGGAGAAACGGGCACCCTCCTACACTGTTGGTGGGAATGTAAACTGGTACAGCCCCTCTGGAAAACAGTGTGGAGGTTCCTCAGGAAACTAACAATAGAACTCCCCTATGACCCAGCAATAGCACTGCTAGGAATTTACCCAAGGGATACAGAAATGCTGAGGCATAGGAGCACATGTACCCCAATGTTCATAGCAGCACTCTCCACAATAGCTAAAACATGGAAAGAGCCTAAGTGTCCATCAACAGATGAATGGATCAAGAAGATGTGGTTTATCTATACCATGGAATACTACATGGCAATGAGAAACAATGAAATCTGGCCATGTGTAGCAACATGGATGGACCTTGAGGGTGTTATGCTGAGCGAAATAAGTCAGGCAGAGAAGGACAAATATCATATGTTTGCACGTATAGGAGGATTAGGAGGAACTTGATGGAGGAACAAGGGGGAGAAGAAGGGCGGAAATGGTGGGGGAAAGGGAGAGAGGCAAGCCATGAGAGACTCTTGAATGCTGACAAAAACTGAGGACTGATGGATGGGGGGGGAGGGGGGATGGGCATGGAGGAGGACACTTGTGGGGATGAGCACTGAGTGTTATGTGGAAACTAATTTGACAATAAACTATTTGTAAAAAAAAACAAAGAAACAAAAAAGTATTCAAGAAAAAAAACAAAGAGTGTATTGACAGACAAAAGGATACTATATAAAATAAGGTGGACAATCAAACAGAAAGATATAATAATTTTAAATATGCACCCAACACGGAAACACCTAAATACATAAAATAAGTAAAAACAAAATTAAAAGAAATAATTAATATTAAAACAATAACATTAGGGTATTTTAACATCATACATACATTAATGGACATATAATCTAAAGAGAAAATAAATAATAAAATATTGGATTTGACTAACACACTACATCACGCAAATTTTACAGATATTTTCAGAACATTACACCCTAAAACAGGAGAGTACACATTGTTTTCCAGTGCACATGGAACATTCTCTAGATTAGATCACATATTAGGCCACAAAACAAGCCTCAACAAATTCAAGATCAAAGTCATGCCATGCATCTTTTCTTACTACAATGCTATGCAACCAGAAATCAACCACAAGAAAAAATATGGAAAAGCCACAAATACGTGGAGGTTAAATAACATTCTAGTAAACAATGAATGATTCAACAACAAAACCAAAGAACAAATAAAAATTACATGCAAAAATGAAAACAAAATAATTATTGTTGAATATATTTGGAATATACCAAAAGTGGTTCTAAGTGGGAAGTTTAGAGCAATTTAGCTCTACCTCAAGAAGCAAGAGGAATCTCAAATAAGCAACCTAATCTTAAAACTAAGGGAGCTTGGAAAAGAAAAGAGGAAACCTTAAACCAGCTGAAGGAAATAACTAATAAAGATTAGAACCAAAATAAATGATATAGAAAATAATAGCAACAACAATGACAAAACAGATCAATGAAAGTAGGATCTGGTTATTTGAAATAAAGAGAGAGATTTGAACAACTTCTAGCCAGAGGCGATAGAGGGACAGAGAGAGAGAGACAGACAGAGACAGAGAGAAAAGGACTTAAAATAAAAAAATGTTGGAATATAAATAACATATGAAAACACAGAAACATAAACAACTCCAAGAGAATATTATGAAAAACTGTATGCCAACAAATTAGACCACCTAGAAGAAATGGATAAATTCCTAGAAACATATAACTTACCAAAATTGAACCTGGACAATACATAAAATTTGAACAGAATGATTACCAGTAAGGAGATTGACTTAGTATTCAGAAAAATTCTCAACAAACAAATGTCCAGTATCAGATAGCTTTAACAGGTGGATTCTATCAAAAATTTCAAGAAGGGTCAATACCTCTTCTTAAACTATTCCAAAAAAATAAAAAGAAGAAAAACTTCCAAATTCATTCTATGACTTTAGTATGACCCTGGTACGAAAATCAGATAAAGATACCACAAAAAAAGAAAACCACAGGCCGATATCTCTGATGAAGATATATGCAAAAATCCTCAACAAAATACTAACAAACAGAGTGCAAAAATACATTAAAAAATAATTCACCGTGATCAAGTGGGATTTATTCTTGGGTTGCAAGGTGATTTAATATTTATATCAGAAAAAGCATTTGACAAAAAAGAGCTTCCATTCTTTTGTTGTTGTTGTTGTTGTTAAATAAAATTCAAGTTAGTTTAACATACAGTTTATTATTGGTTTCAGGAGTAGAACCCAGGGATTCAACACTTTCATATAACACCCAGTGCTCATCCCAACAAGTGCCCTCCTTAATGTCCATCACCTGTTCAGCCCATTCCCCACCCACCTCCTCTCCATCAACCATGTTTGTTCTCTGTATTTAAGAGTCTCTTATAGTTGGTCTCCCTGTCTGTTTTTATCTTATTTTTCCTTCCTTTTCCCTATGTTCATCTGTTTTGTTCCTGAAATTCCACATATGAGTGAAATCATGCGATATTTGTCTTTCTTTGATTTATTTCGCTTGACATAATACACTCTAGTTCCATCTACATTGTTGCAAATGCCGATATTTCATTATTTTTTATTGCTGAATAATACTTCATTATACATACGTATGTATGTACGTATACACACACACACACACACACACACAACACATCTTTATCCATTCTTGATTAAAACCCTCAACAAAGTAGGGTTAGAGAAAACATTACAATCATGGAAATGCAAATGAAATCTGCAATGAGATATCACCTCAAACCAGTTAAAATGGCTAAAATCAACAACACACAAAACAACATGTGCTGGCCAGGATGTGTAGAATAAAGAAACCTTCTTGCACTATTGTTGGGAATGCAAACTGGTGCAGCCACTGTGGAAAACATTATTGAATCTCCTCAAAATGTTGAAAATAGAACTACCTTATGATCCAGAAATTGCACTACTGGGTATTCACCCAAAGAACACAAAACCAGTAATTGAAAGTGATACATGACCCCCTATTTTTATAGTAGCATTATTTAGAATAGTCAAGATATGGACGAAGCCAAGGTGTCCATTGATACATGAATGTGTAAAGAAGAGGTGGTATATATACAATAGAATATTATTCAGCCATAAAAATAATAAAATCTTTCCATTTCCAAAAAAATGGATGCAACTAGAGAGTATAATGCTAATTTAAATAATTCAATCAGAAAAAGAAAAAAATGTTATACTCATTCCACTCATACGCGCAATTTAAGAAAAAAAAAATCAGCCATGGGGAAAAGAGAAGGAGAGAGAGTGACCATGAAACACTCTTTTAATTATAGAGAAAATCCTGAGGGGAAGTGGGTGGGGTTGGGGATAAGTATGTAATGGGGATTAAGGAATGCAGTTGTGCTGAGCACCAGGTGATGTATGGAATTGTTGATTCACTATATTTTATATCTGAAACTAATAGAAGTACATAAACTAACTGGAATTAAAATAACAATTCAACAAAATAAATAATAAATTAAAAATAGTATTAATGAAAAGCTTTGGAACAGATTTTTGTACATGGATTTTTTTATCCTGTTACATTACTGAATTCAGTGATCATTTCTATTAGTTTTTGTTGGTATATTTAGGGTTTTCTCTACATAGTATCTTATTGTATGCATACAATGAAAGTTTTACTTCTCACTTATGAATATGAATGATTTTTTAATTCCTTTTGTTGTCTGATTGCTGTGGCTAGGACTTCCAGTACTATGTTGAATAAAAGTGGTGAAGTTTGACATCCTTGTCTGGTTCCTGATCTTAGGGTTGACGTTCTCAGTTTATTTCCTTTGAGGATGGTTATAGCTTTGGGGTTTTCATATATCACCTTTTATATGTTGAGTTATGTTCCTTCTCAAACTACTTCATTGAGAGGTTTTTATTATGAATGTACGTTGTACTTTGTCAAATGCTTTTCTGCATCTGTTGAAGTGGTCTAATGGTTTTTATATAATCTCTTATTGATGTATTCTGTCACATTGATTGATTTTTGAGTATTGAACCATCCTTGCATCCCAGGAATAAATCTCATTTGATTGTGGTGAATAGATTTTAACTATGTACTATTGGATTTGGTTTACTAGTACATCTTTGAGGATTTTAGCATCTATGTCCATTAAGGATATTGGCCTGTAGTTCTCTCTTTTCTCATCCATTTATCTGCTTTGAGTATCAGGATAATGGAGGCCTCATGGAATGAATTTGGGCATTTTACTTTGTCATTTATTTTTTTGAATAATTTGAGAAGAACAAGTATTAACTTTAATATTTGTTAGAATTGCTTTGTGAAACCATCTATTTTGCACTTTTGTTTATTGTGAGTTTTCTTTTTCTTTTTGGTTACTGTTTCAATTTAATGACTTGTAATTAGTGTGTTCAATTTTATTATTTCTTCCTGATTCAGTTTGGGGAGTTTACATATTTCTAGGAATTTATCCATTTCTTTCTAGGTTGTCCAATTTGTTGGCATATATTATTTCATAAAATTCTTTGTATTTTTGTGGCATCATTTGTTATTTTTCCTCCTTCATTTTTGATATTGTTTTAGTTCCCTCTCTCTCTCTCTCTCTCTCTCTCTCACTCTTTTAGGAGTCAACATAATGGTTCATCTATTTTGTTGATATTTCCGAAGAATCATCTCTTGGTTTTATTGATCTGTTCTATTGGTTTATTTTAGTTTATATTTATTTCTGTTCTAATCTTCATTGTTTCCTTTTCTGTACTGGGTTTGAACTGTGTTCTTATTTTCCTAGCTCCAGGTTTATTATTAGGTTGTTTATTTGAAATTTTTGTTGCTTCCTGAATTAGGCCTGTAGTGCTCTAATCTTGCATCTTAGAACATCTTTTGCTTCATTACAAGTATTTTGAACAGTTATGTTTCATACTCATTTATGTCCATTTATTTTTTTATTTCCTCTTTTATTGCTTTGTTGACCCAGTCATTATTTAGCAGCATGTTATTTAACCTCCACGTATTTGTTGCCTTTCCAGATTTTTTTTCTTGTGGTCTATTCCTAGCTGCCTAGGATTTGTCAGAAAAAAATGAATGGTATGACTTTCACGTTTTTGAATTTGCTGAGACTTGTTTTGTTGCCTAATATGTCATGTACTGTGGATATGTTTTGTGTACATTTGAAAAGAATACGTACTCTGCAGTTTTAGGATGGAATGTTCTGAATATATCTGTTAATTTCACTTTGTCCAAAGCATCATTCATAGCCACTATATCCTTGCTGATTTTCTGTTTGCATGATGTGTCTATTAATATAAGTGTATTTTTAACATTCCCCTACTATTTTTATATTACTATCGATTACTTTCTTTATGGTTGTTTTTAACTCCTTTATGTATTTGGGTGTTTCTGCATTGGGTGCATAAAGACTTATAATTGTTACATCTTCTTGTTGTTTTGAGTCCTATATTATACAGGGTTCTTTGTCTTTTTTACAGCCCTTTTTAAAAGTCTATTTTGTGTAAGTATTGATATCCTGGCTTTCCTTTCACATCTATTTGGATGTTAAATATTCCTCTGTCCCTTCACTTTCATTCTGGATGGATTTTTAATTCTGAAATGAATCTCTTGTAGGCAGGATGTGGAAGGGTCTTGTGTTTTTAACCATTCTGTCATCCTATGCTTTTTATTGGAGAATTTAATCAATTTAGATTCAAATTAATTATTGATAGATATATATTTATTATCATTTTGTTACTTTTTAGTGGTTATCTTTGTAGTTTTTCTCCATTCCTTTCTTCTTTTGCTCTATTCTCTCGTGACTAATTGGCTTTCTTTAGTGATATACTTACATTCTTTTCTCTTATTTGCATATGAATTATTGGTTTTTGATATGTGGTTACCATTCAGTTTGTATATAACATCATCTGTATATAGTATTCTATATGAAGTTGATGGTTGCTTAAGTTAGAACCCATTCTTCACTTTTCACCTTTCCATATTTTTGGTATATGGTGTCATACTTTATATACTTGTATTTATGAGTGCCTTGAGTGTGTTTTACAAACACTTCATTTTCTTGGTTATTTACACTGATATGATTGTTATTTAGTTATAGCCGTGGTATGAGGTGACCCCAACATTCTCCTACTTCATCATCTTCTACACTTCCCTCTTGTTTCTTAATTTGGAATTTGTTGCTAAGAACTTCCTGCCTGAAATGCGTTTTCTACATCCCATCTTTCAATATGTTTTATTTCCATTTTTCTTTGACGCAAGAAGTTTTTTTTATTTCCCTTTTATTTCATTGTATCATCCACTGGTTCTTCAATACATTGTTGCCTAATTTCTATGTACTCATGAGTTTTCCATTATTTTTCCTGTTGCTGATTTTTACTTTTATTGTGTAATAGTAATCAGAGAATACACTTGTTATGATTTCAATCTTGTTGAATGTCCTATATTTGTTTTGTGGCCTAATGTATAATCTATTCTAGAAAATGTTCCATGTGGCATTTGAGAAGAATGTGTATCCTGCTGTTACCAGATAGAACATTCTCTATACATTAGGTCCATTTTGTATACAGTGTTGCTCAAATTCAGTGTTTGTTTATGATTTTCCATCTGGATAACCTATTCATTTTTTAAGAGTGGGTATTAAAGTCCCCAGGTATTATTGTACAGCTTTTCATTTCTCCTTTTAACTCTATTAGTTTTTGCTTCATATATTTAGATGATTCAATATTAGGTGATACTTATTTACAATTGTTATATCTTTTTAATTAATTAACAGATTTATTATTGTTGAAGGAGGTCATTGAGAGCTGACCATGGGGTACTGAGAAATAAACAAGGTAGTATTCCTCATCCATATGGTGTGCCCAACAATGCCACCATCTTAGATTCCTTTCCCATGGTCCTAGGAATTTTCCGTGGCATACTGGACATAGCAAATGCCTTTTTTTTTTTCTTTCACTATTTCCATGGCTGCTGAGTTACAAGATCCATTTGCCTTCATGTGGGAGGGACAAAAATAGACCTTTCAAGTGGATGGTAGCCCAAGACCTTTCCCTGTTCTCCTTCCCCATGTCAGTAAAATAGATCCAATACATTGATGATATGTTAACATGTGATACTGGGTCACAAATCAGCCTTCAACAAGTACTAAAAATCGATATCATACCATGCATATTTTCAAACCACAATGCTATGCAACGTGAAATCAACCACAAGAAACAAATTTGAAAGACCTCAAATACTTGGAGATTAAAGAACACCTTATTAAAGAATGAATGTGATAACCAAGAAACTAAAGGCAAAATTAAAAAGTATATGTAAGCCAATAAAAATGAAAACATGACAGTCCAAAACCTCTGGGATGCAGCAAAGATGGTCATTAGAGGAAAGTATATAACAATGCAGGCCTTTCTAAAGAAAGAAGAAACGTCTCAAAGACACAACCTAACCTTACACCTAAAGGAGCTAGAAAAAAGCATCAATAAAGCTCAAAACCAGCAGAAGAAGGAAAATAATAAAAGTTTCAGCAGAAATCAATGATACTGAAATAAAAAAAATAAAAACTGTACAACAGATCAATGAAACCAGGAGCTGGTTCCTTGAAAGAATTAACAAAACTGATGAACCTGTAGACATATTTATCATCAGAAAAGAGGAAAAGGCCAACATAAATAAAATCATGAATGAAAGAGACAGATCACACCAACACTGCAGAAATAAAAACAATAATAGAAGAATATTATAAATAATAATCTGCCAACAAATTGGGCAACCTGGAAGAAATGGACAAATTCTTAAAAACATATAAACTAGCAAAATTGAAAGAGGAAAAAATAGAAAATATGAGCAGACCCATAGCCAGTAAAGAAATGAAATCAGTAATCAAAAATCTCCCAATAAGTAAAAGATCTGGGCCAGATGGCTCCCAGTGGAATTCTACCAAACCTTTAAAGAAGAGTTAATACTTATTCTTTTGAAGCTGATTGAACAAAATAGGAATAAAAGAACTACTTCCAAACTCATTCTATGAGACCAACATTACCATGATTCCAAAAACAGACAAAGACCACACTAAAAAGGAGATTTACAGACCAAACCCCCTGAAGAAGATGGATGCAAAAATTCCCAAAAACACTAGCAAACTTATTCCAATAGTACATTAAAATAATTATTTACCACAATGAAATGAGACCTATTCTTGGGCAACATGTGTGGGTCAATATCTGCAAATCAAACAATGTGATACAACACATTAATAAAAGAAAGGATAAGAACTACATGACCCTCTCAATATATGCAGGAAAGGTGTTTGACGAAATACAGCATCCTTTATTGATTAAAAACTCCCAAAAAAGTAGAGATAGAGGAAACATACCTCAATATCATAAAGACCATATATGAAGGAACCACAGCAATTTCATCCAAACGGGGAAAAACTGAGAGTTTTGTCCCTAAGGTCAGGAACACGACAGGGATGTTCATTCTCACCACTGTTGATCAACATACTGTTGGAATTCCTAGCCTCAGCAATTAGACAACAAAAAGAAATAAAAGGCATCCAAATTGGCAAGTAAAAAGTCAAGCTTTCACTCTTCACAGATGATATGATATTCTACACGGACAACCCAAAAGACTTCACCAAAAAAACTGCTAGAACTGATATATGAATTCAGCAAGTTGAAGGATATAAAATCAACATACAGAAGTTTCTGTACACCAATAATAAAACCGCATAAAAAGAAATCAAGGAATAAATCTCATGTATAATTGCACTGAAAAAAAAAACCTAGTAATAAACCTAACCAAAGAAGTAAAAAATACTGCATGCTGAAAACTATAGAAATCTTATGAAAAGAATTAAAGAAAACACAATGAAACAGAAAAATATTCCATTCTCACAGGTTGAAAGAAAAGTATTGTTAAAATGTTGACACTACCCAAAGCAATCTAGACATTCAGTGCAATTCCCATCAAAATAACACCAGTATTCTTCACAGAGCTAGAACAAATCATTCTAAAATTTGTATGGAACCAGAAATGACATTGAATAACCAAAGTAATGTTGAAAAAGAAAACCAAACCTGGAGGCATCACAATTACAGACTTAAAGGTGCACTGTAATCATCAAGACAGTATGGTACTAGTACAAAAACAGACACATGGATCAATGAAACAGAATAGAAAATCCAGAAATGAACAGACAAATGCATAGCCAACTATTCTTGGACAAAGTAGAAAAGAATATCCAATGGAAAAAGACAGTCTTTTTAGCAAATGCTGCTGAGAAAACAGGAAAGCGACGTGTCAAAGAATAAACCAGGAACACTTTCTTACACCAAACACAAAAACAAACTCAAAACGGATGAAAGATCTAAATTTTTTTTATATCTTTATTTTATTTTGAGAGACAGAGAACAAGCGGGGGAGGGGCAGAGAGAGAGGGAGACACAGAATCCGAAACAGGCTCCAGGCTCTGAGCTGTCAGCACAGAGCCTGATGCAGGGCTCAAACCCACGGACTGTGAGATCATGACCTGAGCCAAAGTCGGACACTTAAACGACTGAGCCACCCAGGCGCCCTTGGATGAAAGATCTAAATGTGAGACAGGAAATTATCAAAAATCCTAGAGGAGAACAAAAACAGAAGCCTCTTTGACATCTGCTGTAGCAACTTCTTACTAGGCACTTTGCCTAAAGCAAGGTAAACAACAAAAATGAACTCTTGGGAATTCATCAAGATAAAAAGCTTTGCACAGCGAAGGAAACAATCAACAAACCTAAAAGGCAAATGAAGGAATAGGAGAAGATATTTGCAAATTACACATAAGATAAAGCGATAGTATTCAAAATCTACAAAGAACTTACCAAACTCATCAACCAAAAAACAAATAACCCAGTTAAAAAATGGGCAGAAGACATGAATGGACACTTTTCTTTCTTTCTTTTTTTAAAATTTTAAATGTTTCATTTGTCTGAGAGAGAGAGAGACAGCGTGAGCAGGGGAGGGTCAGAGAGAGAGGGAGACACAGAATCCAAAATAAGCTCCAGACCCTGAGCTAGCTGTCAGCACAGAGCTCGACACTGGGCTCGGACCTGTGAACTGTGAGATCATGATCTCAGCCGAAGTCCGATGCTTAACCAACTGAGCCACCCAGGCGCTCTGAATAGACACTTTTCAAAAGAAGACATCCAGATGGCTAATAGACATATGAAAAGATGCTCCACATAATTGATCATCAGAGAAATACAAATCAAAATCACAATGATAAACCACCTCATATCTGTCAGAATGGCTAAAATGAACAACTCAGGAAACATTGGCAAGGATGTTGGCAAGGATGTGGACAAAAGGGAACACTTTTGCACTGCTGGTGCAGTGGGAATGCAAACTGGTGCAGCTACTCTTGAAAACAGTATGGAGGTTCCTCAAAAAATTAAAAATAGATATACCCTATGGCCCAGCAATTACACTGCTAGGTATTTATCCAAAGGATACAAAATGCTGATTCAAAGGCGCACTTGCACCCTGATTCTTATATATTAGAAGCACTATCAACAACAGCTCCGTTATGGAAAGAGTCCAAATGTCTATTGACTGACGAATCAATAAAGAAGATGTGACATATATATATATATATATATATATATATATGGAATATTACTCAGTGATAAAAGGAATGAAATCTTGCCATTTGCAATAATATAACTAGACTATATTATGCTAAGCAAAATAAGTCAGTCAGAAAAGATAAATATATGATTTCACTCATATGTCGAATTTAAGAAACAAAACAGATGAACATAGGTGAAGGGATGGAAAACTAAGATAAAAACAGAGATGGAAGTAAACCATAAGAGACTCTTAAATACAGAGAACAATCTGAGGGTTGCTGGAGGGGTGTTGGGTGGGGTGATGGGCTAAATGGGTGATGGGTATTAAGGAGGGCACTTGTTGGGATGAACACTGGGTGTTATATGTAAGTGATATCACTAAATTCTACTCCTGAAACCATTATTACACTGTATGTTAACTAACTTGGATTTAAATAAAAATTTTAAAATGTTAATATGTGATGACTTGCCTCTGCTGCAGGATGCTCTGAAGACTTTGGTGGAATATATGTGACCTGGAAGATAGGTGGAAAACACTAAGAAAATTTAAGGCCCATGGACTGCTATAAAATTTTTGGGACCAGATGGCTGAATAAGGCATAGATTGTCCCAGAAGCTCATTGACAAATTGCAAATCTATTCAACCTCTAAGAATGTGAAAGATGTGCCAGCTTCTGTAGGGATTTTGGAGGAATTTATTCCCCACTTGCTTTCATCCCTTCTACCATCTGGTTAAGAAAGGTTATATATTGAACGGAGTACCAGGGCAACAAGTGGCTTTTCAGGAGGCAAGAATACTAGTGAAGCAGATTAAATTTCTGGCAATCTTCCAATCAGGACTACCATTTGCAATAGATGTACAGTAAAATTCTGGATTGAGAGTAACTTGTTCTGTGAGTGTTCTGAAAGATGAGCAAACATT
Organism: Hyaena hyaena; assembly: GCF_003009895.1. Taxonomy (NCBI): domain Eukaryota; kingdom Metazoa; phylum Chordata; class Mammalia; order Carnivora; family Hyaenidae; genus Hyaena; species Hyaena hyaena. The sequence goes on along the minus strand of NW_024081822.1, from coordinate 192,655 downwards.
TTAATAATTTTTACCTTGATAAATGAGCAATGTCCTGATGCCAAAGGTCACATGATCAGAACTGAGCCAATGGTTCCTCTCTCTATCTCTCTCTCTCCCTTGCTGTGGGATAATGGGTGATAGTCTCCATGCTTGGATATTCAGTCTCAGGCCACGATGTTTGGTTGAAATCAGTGATTTTTCAGAACATTGGAAGGTGCCCAAAACTAGCACTAGTGTTTTTTGTTTGTTTGTTTGTTTGTCATTTTAAAACACCTATGAACGGTCCTTTGCTTTTCCATACAAAATTAAGCTTAGGAATGCTTTGCTTTATTCTAAGTCATGCTACCTGCTGATATAGACCCTTTCCTTTGTTACCTTATTGCCAGTTACATTAAATACAGTATATGACAAGGGTTTATGAATACTGTATCATAGTCAACATCCACATGAGAATATACAATGGCCCCTATGCACAGAAAGGTTGAAAAGAAAAGCAGTAAGAGGAAGAATTATGGTGGAAATTACGAAGGAAATCATCAACAAGTATGAATGAGATATGTGAGTGGCCGAAACTACAAGATTTTATAAGAACTCTACGTCAGCCATTTGCACAATATTAAAGAAGAAATAAGAAATAAGGGGGGGAGGTAGATGCAGCAAAAGGAGTCACAAGAATATCAAAGCAACAGCCACGTGTTCCAGATGTAGAAAAGTTGCTTCTGATTTGGATAAACGAGAAGCAACTATCAGGTGATACTGTAACTGAAAACTTTATCTGTGAGAAAGCAAAGGCATCATACACTGACCTCGTAAATAAACTGCCAGATACATCAACAGAAAATGAAGAAAGCTTCAAGGCAAGCAGGGGATGGTTTGATAACTTTAAGAGAATAAGTGGCCTCCATAGTGTTGTTAGACATATGGAGGCTGTGACTTTGGACTCTAAGGCAGCTCAGGTCATCACTACAAAGTTCCATAACCTCATGATTTCCAAGTGTTACCTCCTGGAGTAAGCTTTTTTTTTTTTTTTTTAACTTGGCTTTTTTTGGAAAAGGATGCCAAAGAGGACATACATTACAGAAGAGAATTCAATGCACAGTTACTAACCCATGAAAAATCATCTCGCTGTATGCTAATGCAAGCAGGGAATTCAAAGTCAAGCCCCTGCTCGGGTATCATTGAGAATCCATGAGCTTTTAAGAAATGCAAGGTGCAGAAGAGCCAGTTAAACATTACACAGCGGTCCAACAGCAAGGCGTGGGACACTTGTATCTTGTTTGGTGAGTCGATACGTGAGTTCTTCAGTCTTACAGTGAAGAAACACCATTTAGAAAATAATCTACCACTCAAAGCCTTGCTAGTTAGGGATAATGATCTTGCTCATCCTTCAGACTCTGAGGACGATTTACTTGAGTTCGAGTTGGTTAAGGTCAAGTTCTTTCCTCCCAACATCATTCCAATCCTCCAGCCCATGGATCAGCAGGTCATTTTGAGCTTTACAAAGCTTTACTCCAAAGCACTATTTCATCAATGTTTCAAGGTGACCGAAGGAACAAACCTTACCCTCTGAGAGTTTTGGAAAAATAATTTCGACATCATTAACTGCCTCAAGATCATTGATAAAGTCTAGGATGGGGTCACCAAGAGAACCCTCAATTCTGCCTTGAGAAAACTGTGGCCTGATTGCATTCTTAGACATGACTTACAGGTGCTTGCTCATGAACAGGAGCTTCTAGTTGTCGAAGAAAGCATGTTCTTGGGAAAGACCAGGGGACTAGAGGTGTATGAGGATGACATTCAAGAAATGGTGGAGGAATATGGCCAGAAGCTGACCACTGACGAACTGACTTGCATTGCAAGCAATAGCAAGAGGATATGGAGATCTCATCTGCGGAGAAGGAGGAGAAAAAGGCAGAGGACTCCCTCACTGAAAATGAGATTAGGAAGATGTGTAAAATGTGGGAAACAGTGCAAAATTTTGTAGAAAAGCACCACCCGATAAGGCTGTAGCAGTGTGAGTGATGAATCTGTTTCATGACAGTGCAATGTCACATTTCTGTTAAATATCAAAAGGAGGCAAAAACAAATGTCATCTGGATAGATTTCTTGCGAAAATTACACAAAAATAAAAAGATTCCATTCGCCCAACAGATAGCAGTGATTCCATTAGTGATAGTGAAAGTCGTTCTACACAAAAATCCTCCTCTCTCTTGTCTCATTCACACCAGCCACGAAGGTTTCCAAAGGTAAGTGCAGGTTAATTTGCTTATTTTTATCTATATTTTGTATTTTCTTTATTATTTTATAATTATATTACAGTTCTGTAATCATTTTTATATGAATATTTTTGGGTTGTGGAGTGAATAATCTGAGTTTCCATTATTTCTTATAGGGAAATTAGTTTTGATATACAAGTGCTTTGGATTACAAGCATGTTTCTGAAAAGAATTGTGCTCACAAACCAGACTTTTATTGTATCTGTGACTCCAAAAGGTATGGGTTGGGCACTGTGGTAGGAACAACAGGAGAAAGTAGTCCTGGAATTTTGGCCTCAGCACTAAAATGGGGCAGAAACTTGATATATCTCCATAGCGCAACAATTTCTATAAATGTCCATAATGTTCTCCAGGTAAGGACTCTCACTAAGGAACAGCTCATAGTAAGAACCTGCTTATCGGAGAGAGGGCAAGATGGCGGAGAAGTAAGGAGCTCCGTACTTGCACTCGCGCCCATACATCACACAGAAAAGATCTGAAGACATTGGAAACCTTACAAAACCTGAGAGATTGGGAGAAAAAAGACGCAGAATCCACTGAGAGAGCCTTCTAACGTGAGTGCGAACCGGGGAAGATAAAATCGGGCCGGGATC